>NW_026293152.1:0-162257 GCF_026419915.1 Harpia harpyja
TCCCACAAGGAAGGGCCCAGCCCTGAAATCTCTTGCTGCTCTTCACGGTGCCTTGGCACCCTATCTACAGGCACAACAGCAGTGGGGATCTGTGCTTTCCCAGAGACGCAAGATCTCTATGGCGCTCGGCCGCGGCAGAGCCTCTTGCCGAAAAGGCAAACGTCCGGCTCCTTCTCCCACAAGGAAGAGCCCAGCCCTGAAAGCTCTTGCTGCTCTTCACAGTGCCTTGTCACCCTGTGTACAGGCACAACAGCACTGGGGATCTGTGCTTTCCCAGAGACGCAACATCTCATGGCGCTCGGCCACGTCAGAGCCTCTTGATGAAAAGGCAAACGTCTGGATCCTCCCACAAGGATGGGGCCAGACCTGAAAGCTGTTGCTGCTCTTCACGGTGTCTTGGCGCCCTATCTACAGAGACAACAGCAGTGGGGATCTTTGCTTTCCCAGAGACGCAACATCTCATGGCGCTCGGCCGCGGCAGAGCCTCTTGCCGAAAAGGCAAACGTCCGGCTCCTTCTGCCACAAGGAAGGGCCCAGCCCTGAAAGCTCTTGCTGCTCTTCACGGTGCCTTGGCACCCTATCTACAGGCACAACAGCAGTGGGGATCTGTGCTTTCCCAGAGACGCAACATCTCATGGCGCCCGGCTGTGGCAGAGCCTCTTGCCGAAAAGGCAAACGTCCGGCTCCTTCTCCCACAAGGAAGGGCCCAGACCTGAAAGCTCTTGCTGCTCTTCACGGTGCCTTTTCACCCTATCTACAGGCACAACAGCACTGGGGATCTGTGCTTTCCCAGAAACGCAACATCTCAAGGCGCTCGGCCGCGGCAGAGCCTCTTGCCGAAAAGGCAAACATCCGGCTCCTTCTCCAACAAGGAAGGGACCAGCCCTGAAAGCTCTTGCTGCTCTTCACGGTGCCTTGGCACCCTAACTACAGACACAGCAGCAGTTAGGATCTGTGCTTTCCCAGAGACGCAACATCTCATGGCGCTCGGCCGCGGCAGAGCCTCTTGCCGAAAAGGCAAACGTCCGGCTCCTTCTCCCACAAGGAAGGGCCCAGTCCTGAAAGCTCTTGCTGCTCTTCACGGTGCCTTGGCACCCTATCTACAGAGACAACAGCACTGGGGATCTTTGCTTTCCCAGAGATGCAACATCTCATGGCGCTCGGCCGCGGCAGAGCCTCTTGCCGAAAAGGCAAACGTCCGGCTCCTTCTCCCACAAGGAAGGGCCCAGCCCTGAAAGCTCTTGCTGCTCTTCACGGTGCCTTGGCGCCCTATCTACAGAGACAACAGCACTGGGGATCTTTGCTTTCCCAGAGACGCAACATCTCATGGCGCTCGGCCGCGGCAGAGCCTCTGGCCGAAAAGGCAAACGTCCGGCTCCTTCTCCCACAAGGAAGGGCCCAGCCCTGAAAGCTCTTGCTGCTCTTCACGGTGCCTTGGCGCCCTGTCTACAGAGACAACAGCAGTGGGGATCTGTGCTTTCCCAGAGACGCAACATCTCATGGCGCTCGGCCGCGGCAGAGCCTCTTGCCGAAAAGGCAAACGTCTGGCTCCTTCTCCCACAAGGAAGGGCCCAGCCCTGAAAGCTCTTGCTGCTCTTCACGGTGCCTTTTCACCCTATCTACAGGCACAACAGCAGTGGGGATCTGTGCTTTCCCAGAGACGCAAGATCTCTATGGCGCTCGGCCGCGGCAGAGCCTCTTGCCGAAAAGGCAAACGTCCGGCTCCTTCTCCCACAAGGAAGAGCCCAGCCCTGAAAGCTCTTGCTGCTCTTCACGGTGCCTTGTCACCCTATGTACAGGCACAACAGCACTGGGGATCTTTGCTTTCCCAGAGACGCAACATCTCATGGCGCTCGGCCGCGGCAGAGCCTCTTGCCGAAAAGGCAAACGTCCGGCTCCTTCTCCCACAAGGAAGGGCCCAGCCCTGAAAGCTCTTGCTGCTCTTCACGGTGCCTTAGCGCCCTATCTACAGGCACAACAGCAGTGGGGATCTGTGCTTTCCCAGAGACGCAAGATCTCTATGGCGCTCGGCCGCGGCAGAGCCTCTTGCCGAAAAGGCAAACGTCCGGCTCCTTCTCCCACAAGGAAGAGCCCAGCCCTGAAAGCTCTTGCTGCTCTTCACGGTGCCTTGTCACCCTATGTACAGGCACAACAGCACTGGGGATCTGTGCTTTCCCAGAGACGCAACATCTCATGGCGCTCGGCCGCGTCAGAGCCTCTTGACGAAAAGGCAAACGTCTGGCTCCTCCCACAAGGATGGGGCCAGACCTGAAAGCTGTTGCTGCTCTTCACGGTGTCTTGGCGCCCTATCTACAGAGACAACAGCACTGGGGATCTTTGCTTTCCCAGAGACGCAACATCTCATGGCGCTCGGCCGCGGCAGAGCCTCTTGCCGAAAAGGCAAACGTCCGGCTCCTTCTCCCACAAGGAAGGGCCCAGCCCTGAAAGCTGTTGCTGCTCTTCACGGTGCCTTGGCGCCCTATCTACAGGCACAACAGCAGTGGGGATCTGTGCTTTCCCAGAGACGCAAGATCTGTATGGCGCTCGGCCGCGGCAGAGCCTCTTGCCGAAAAGGCAAACGTCCGGCTCCTTCTCCCACAAGGAAGGGCCCAGCCCTGAAAGCTGTTGCTGCTCTTCACGGTGCCTTGGCGCCCTATCTACAGGCACAACAGCAGTGGGGATCTGTGCTTTCCCAGAGACGCAAGATCTCTATGGCGCTCGGCCGCGGCAGAGCCTCTTGCCGAAAAGGCAAACGTCCGGCTCCTTCTCCCACAAGGAAGGGCCCAGCCCTGAAAGCTCTTGCTGCTCTTCACGGTGCCTTGGCACCCTATCTACAGGCACAACAGCACTGGGGATCTGTGCTTTCCCAGAGACGCAACATCTCATGGCGCCCGGCTGTGGCAGAGCCTCTTGCCGAAAAGGCAAACGTCCGGCTCCTTCTCCCACAAGGAAGAGCCCAGCCCTGAAAGCTCTTGCTGCTCTTCACGGTACCTTGGCGCCCTATGTACAGGCACAGCAGCAGTGAGGATCTGTGCTTTCCCAGAGACGCAACATCTCAAGGCCCTCGGCCGCGATGGAGCCTCTTACCGAAAAGGCAAACGTCCGGCTCCTTCTCAAACGAGGAAGGGCCCAGCCCTGAAAGCTGTTGCTGCTCTTCACGGTGCCTTGGCTCCCTAACTACAGGCACAGCAGCAGTGGGGATCTGTGTTTTCCCAGAGACGCAACATCTCATGGCGCTCGGCCGCGGCAGAGCCTCTTGCCGAAAAGGCAAACGTTCTGCTCCTTCTCGCACAAGGAAGGGCCCAGCCCTGAAAGCTGTTGCTGCTCTTCACGGTGCCTATAGCGCCCTATCTACTGGCACAACAGCACTGGGGACCTGTGCTTTCCCAGAGACGCAACATCTCATGGCGCTTGGCCGCGGCAGAGCCTCTTGCCGGAAAGGCAAACGTCCGGCTCCTTCTCCCACAAGGAAGGGCCCAGCCCTGAAAGCTCTTGCTGCTCTTCACGGTGCCTTTGCGCCCTATCTACAGAGACAACAGCACTGGGGATCTTTGCTTTCCTAGCGACGCAACATCTGATGGCGCTCGGCCGCGGCAGAGCCTCTTGCCGAAAAGGCAAACGTCCGGCTCCTTCTCCCACAAGGAAGGGCCCAGCCCTGAAAGCTCTTGCTGCTCTTCACGGTGCCTTGGCACCCTATCTACAGGCACAACAGCAGTGGGGATCTGTGCTTTCCCAGAGACGCAACATCTCATGGCGCCAGGCTGTGGCAGAGCCTCTTGCCGAAAAGGCAAACGTCCGGCTCCTTCTCCCACAAGGAAGGGCCCAGCCCTGAAAGCTCTTGCTGCTCTTCACGGTGCCTTTTCACCCTATCAACAGGCACAACAGCAGTGGGGATCTGTGCTTTCCCAGAGACGCAAGATCTCTATGGCGCTCGGCCGCGGCAGAGCCTCTTGCCGAAAAGGCAAACGTCCGGCTCCTTCTCCCACAAGGAAGAGCCCAGCCCTGAAAGCTCTTGCTGCTCTTCACGGTGCCTTGTCACCCTGTGTACAGGCACAACAGCACTGGGGATCTGTGCTTTCCCAGAGACGCAACATCTCATGGCGCTCGGCCGCGTCAGAGCCTCTTGATGAAAAGGCAAACGTCTGGCTCCTCCCACAAGGATGGGGCCAGACCTGAAAGCTGTTGCTGCTCTTCACGGTGTCTTGGCGCCCTATCTACAGAGACAACAGCAGTGGGGATCTTTGCTTTCCCAGAGACGCAACATCTCATGGCGCTCGGCCGCGGCAGAGCCTCTTGCCGAAAAGGCAAACATCCGGCTCCTTCTCCAACAAGGAAGGGACCAGCCCTGAAAGCTCTTGCTGCTCTTCACGGTGCCTTGGCACCCTAACTACAGACACAGCAGCAGTTAGGATCTGTGCTTTCCCAGAGACGCAACATCTCATGGCGCTCGGCCGCGGCAGAGCCTCTTGCCGAAAAGGCAAACGTCCGGCTCCTTCTCCCACAAGGAAAGGCCCAGTCCTGAAAGCTCTTGCTGCTCTTCACGGTGCCTTGGTGCCCTATCTACAGAGACAACAGCACTGGGGATCTTTGCTTTCCCAGAGATGCAACATCTCATGGCGCTCGGCCGCGGCAGAGCCTCTTGCCGAAAAGGCAAACGTCCGGCTCCTTCTCCCACAAGGAAGGGCCCAGCCCTGAAAGCTCTTGCTGCTCTTCACGGTGCCTTGGCGCCCTATCTACAGAGACAACAGCACTGGGGATCTGTGCTTTCCCAGAGACGCAACATCTCATGGCGCTCGGCCGCGGCAGAGCCTCTGGCCGAAAAGGCAAACGTCCGGCTCCTTCTCCCACAAGGAAGGGCCCAGCCCTGAAAGCTCTTGCTGCTCTTCACGGTGCCTTGGCGCCCTGTCTACAGAGACAACAGCAGTGGGGATCTGTGCTTTCCCAGAGACGCAACATCTCATGGCGCTCGGCCGTGGCAGAGCCTCTTGCCGAAAAGGCAAACGTCCGGCTCCTTCTCCCACAAGGAAGGGCCCAGCCCTGAAAGCTCTTGCTGCTCTTCACGGTGCCTTTTCACCCTATCTACAGGCACAACAGCAGTGGGGATCTGTTCTTTCCCAGAGACGCAACATCTCTATGGCGCTCGGCCGCGGCAGAGCCTCTTGCCGAAAAGGCAAACGTCCGGCTCCTTCTCCCACAAGGAAGAGCCCAGCCCTGAAAGCTCTTGCTGCTCTTCACGGTGCCTTGTCACCCTATGTACAGGCACAACAGCAGTGGGGATCTGTGCTTTCCCAGAGACGCAACATCTCATGGCGCTCGGCCGCGTCAGAGCCTCTTGACGAAAAGGCAAACGTCTGGCTCCTCCCACAAGGATGGGGCCAGACCTGAAAGCTGTTGCTGCTCTTCACGGTGTCTTGGCGCCCTATCTACAGAGACAACAGCACTGGGGATCTTTGCTTTCCCAGAGACGCAACATCTCAAGGCGCTCGGCCGCGGCAGAGCCTCTTGCCGAAAAGGCAAACATCCGGCTCCGTCTCCCACAAGGATGGGCCCAGCCCTGAAAGCTCTTGCTGCTCTTCACGGTGCCTTGGCACCCTAACTACAGGCACAGCAGCAGTTAGGATCTGTGCTTTCCCAGAGACGCAACATCTCATGGCGCTCGGCCGCGGCAGAGCCTCTTGACGAAAAGGCAAACGTTCTGCTCATTCTCCCACAAGGAAGGGCCCAGCCCTGAAAGCTGTTGCTGCTCTTCACGGTGCCTTAGCGCCCTATCTACAGGAACAACATCACTGGGGACCTGTGCTTTCCCAGAGACGCAACGTCTCATGGCGCTCGGCCGCGGCATAGCCTCTTGCCGAAAAGGCAAACGTCCGGCTCCTTCTCCCACAAGGAAGGGCCCAGCCATGAAAGCTGTTGCTGCTCTTCACGGTGCCTTGGCACCCTATCTACAGAGACAACAGCAGTGGGGATCTGTGCTTTCCCAGAGATGCAACATCTCATGGCGCTCGGCCGCGGCAGAGCCTCTGGCCGAAAAGGCAAACGTCCGGCTCCTTCTCCCACAAGGAAGGGCCCACCCCTGAAAGCTGTTGCTGCTCTTCACGGTGCCTTGGCGCCCTGTCTACAGAGACAACAGCAGTGGGGATCTGTGCTTTCCCAGAGACGCAACATCTCATGGCGCTCGGCCGCGGCAGAGCCTCTTGCCGAAAAGGCAAACGTCCGGCTCCTTCTCCCACAAGGAAGGGCCCAGCCCTGAAAGCTCTTGCTGCTCTTCACGGTGCCTTTTCACCCTATCTACAGGCACAACAGCAGTGGGGATCTGTGCTTTCCCAGAGACGCAAGATCTCTATGGCGCTCGGCCGCGGCAGAGCCTCTTGCCGAAAAGGCAAACGTCCGGCTCCTTCTCCCACAAGGAAGAGCCCAGCCCTGAAAGCTCTTGCTGCTCTTCACGGTGCCTTGTCACCCTATGTACAGGCACAACAGCACTGGGGATCTTTGCTTTCCCAGAGACGCAACATCTCATGGCGCTCGGCCGCGGCAGAGCCTCTTGCCGAAAAGGCAAACGTCCGGCTCCTTCTCCCACAAGGAAGGGCCCAGCCCTGAAAGCTCTTGCTGCTCTTCACGGTGCCTTAGCGCCCTATCTACAGGCACAACAGCAGTGGGGATCTGTGCTTTCGCAGAGACGCAAGATCTCTATGGCGCTCGGCCGCGGCAGAGCCTCTTGCCGAAAAGGCAAACGTCCGGCTCCTTCTCCCACAAGGAAGAGCCCAGCCCTGAAAGCTCTTGCTGCTCTTCACGGTGCCTTGTCACCCTATGTACAGGCACAACAGCACTGGGGATCTGTGCTTTCCCAGAGACGCAACATCTCATGGCGCTCGGCCGCGTCAGAGCCTCTTGACGAAAAGGCAAACGTCTGGCTCCTCCCACAAGGATGGGGCCAGACCTGAAAGCTGTTGCTGCTCTTCACGGTGTCTTGGCGCCCTATCTACAGAGACAACAGCACTGGGGATCTTTGCTTTCCCAGAGACGCAACATCTCATGGCGCTCGGCCGCGGCAGAGCCTCTTGCCGAAAAGGCAAACGTCCGGCTCCTTCTCCCACAAGGAAGGGCCCAGCCCTGAAAGCTGTTGCTGCTCTTCACGGTGCCTTGGCGCCCTATCTACAGGCACAACAGCAGTGGGGATCTGTGCTTTCCCAGAGACGCAAGATCTCTATGGCGCTCGGCCGCGGCAGAGCCTCTTGCCGAAAAGGCAAACGTCCGGCTCCTTCTCCCACAAGGAAGGGCCCAGCCCTGAAAGCTGTTGCTGCTCTTCACGGTGCCTTGGCGCCCTATCTACAGGCACAACAGCAGTGGGGATCTGTGCTTTCCCAGAGACGCAACATCTCATGGCGCTCGGCCGCGGCAGAGCCTCTTGCCGAAAAGGCAAACGTCCGGCTCCTTCTCCCACAAGGAAGAGCCCAGCCCTGAAAGCTCTTGCTGCTCTTCACGGTGCCTTGTCACCCTATGTACAGGCACAACAGCACTGGGGATCTGTGCTTTCCCAGAGACGCAACATCTCATGGCGCTCGGCTGCGGCAGAGCCTCTTGCCGAAAAGGCAAACGTCCGGCTCCTTCTCCCACAAGGAAGGGCCCAGCCCTGAAAGCTCTTGCTGCTCTTCACGGTACCTTGGCACCCTATTTACAGGCACAGCAGCAGTGAGGATATGTGCTTTCCCAGAGACGCAACATCTCAAGGCGCTCGGCCGCGGCAGAGCCTCTTGCCGAAAAGGCAAACATCCGGCTCCTTCTCCCACAAGGAAGGGCCCAGCCCTGAAAGCTCTTGCTGCTCTTCACGGTGCCTTGGCACCCTAACTACAGGCACAGCAGCAGTTAGGATCTGTGCTTTCCCAGAGACGCAACATCTCATGGCACTCGGCCGCGGCAGAGCCTCTTGCCGAAAAGGCAAACGTTCTGCTCATTCTCCCACAAGGAAGGGCCCAGCCCTGAAAGCTCTTGCTGCTCTTCACGGTGCCTTAGCGCCCTATCTACAGGAACAACATCACTGGGGACCTGTGCTTTCCCAGAGACGCAACGTCTCATGGCGCTCGGCCGCAGCATAGCCTCTTGCCGAAAAGGCAAACGTCCGGCTCCTTCTCCCACAAGGAAGGGCCCAGCCATGAAAGCTGTTGCTGCTCTTCACAGTGCCTTGGCACCCTATCTACAGAGACAACAGCAGTGGGGATCTGTGCTTTCCCAGAGATGCAACATCTCATGGCGCTCGGCCGCGGCAGAGCCTCTTGCCGAAAAGGCAAACGTCCGGCTCCTTCTCCCAGAAGGAAGGGCCCAGCCCTGAAAGCTGTTGCTGCTCTTCATGGTGCCTTGGCGCCCTATCTACAGAGACAACAGCACTGGGGATCTGTGCTTTCCCAGAGACGCAACATCTCATGGCGCTCGGCCGCGGCAGAGCCTCTTGCCGAAAAGGCAAACGTCCGGCTCCTTCTCCCACAAGGAAGGGCCCAGCCCTGAAAAGCTGTTGCTGCTCCTCACGGTGCCTTGGCACCCTATCTACAGGCACAACAGCAGTGGGGATCTGTGCTTTCCCAGAGACGCAACATCTCATGGCGCCCGGCTGTGGCAGAGCCTCTTGCCGAAAAGGCAAACGTCCGGCTCCTTCTCCCACAAGGAAGAGCCCAGCCCTGAAAGCTCTTGCTGCTCTTCACGGTGCCTTGTCACCCTATGTACAGGCACAACAGCACTGGGGATCTGTGCTTTCCCAGAAACGCAACATATCATGGCGCTCGGCCGCGGCAGAGCCTCTTGACGAAAAGGCAAACGTCTGGCTCCTCCCACAAGGATGGGGCCAGACCTGAAAGCTGTTGCTGCTCTTCAAGGTGTCTTGGCGCCCTATCTACAGAGACAACAGCACTGGGGATCTTTGCTTTCCCAGAGACGCAACATCTCATGGCGCTCGTCCGCGTCAGAGCCTCTTGCCGAAAACGCAAACGTCCGGCTCCTTCTCCCACAAGGAAGGGCCCAGCCCTGAAAGCTGTTGCTGCTCTTCATGGTGCCTTGGCGCCCTATCTACAGGCACAACAGCAGTGGGGATCTGTGCTTTCCCAGAGACGCAACATCTCATGGCGCTCGGCCGCGGCAGAGCCTCTTGCCGAAAAGGCAAACGTCCGGCTCCTTCTCCCACAAGGAAGAGCCCAGCCCTGAAAGCTCTTGCTGCTCTTCATGGTGCCTTGTCACCCTATGTACAGGCACAACAGCACTGGGGATCTGTGCTTTCCCAGAGACGCAACATCTCATGGAGCTCGGCCGCGTCAGAGCCTCTTGACGAAAAGGCAAACGTCCGGCTCCTTCTCCCACAAGGAAGGGCCCAGCCCTGAAAGCTCTTGCTGCTCTTCACGGTACCTTGGCACCCTATTTACAGGCACAGCAGCAGTGAGGATATGTGCTTTCCCAGAGACGCAACATCTCAAGGCGCTCGGCCGCGGCAGAGCCTCTTGCCGAAAAGGCAAACATCCGGCTCCTTCTCCCACAAGGAAGGGCCCAGCCCTGAAAGCTCTTGCTGCTCTTCACGGTGCCTTGGCACCCTAACTACAGACACAGCAGCAGTTAGGATCTGTGCTTTCCCAGAGACGCAACATCTCATGGCGCTCGGCCGCGGCAGAGCCTCTTGCCGAAAAGGCAAACGTTCTGCTCCTTCTCCCACAAGGAAGGGCCCAGCCCTGAAAGCTGTTGCTGCTCTTCACGGTGCCTTAGCGCCCTATCTACAGGAACAACATCACTGGGGACCTGTGCTTTCCCAGAGACGCAACGTCTCATGGCGCTCGGCCGCGGCAGAGCCTCTTGCCGAAAAGGCAAACGTCCGGCTCCTTCTCCCACAAGGAAGAGCCCAGCCCTGAAAGCTCTTGCTGCTCTTCACGGTGCCTTGTCACCCTATGTACAGGCACAACAGCACTGGGGATCTTTGCTTTCCCAGAGACGCAACATCTCATGGCGCTCGGCCGCGGCAGAGCCTCTTGCCGAAAAGGCAAACGTCCGGCTCCTTCTCCCACAAGGAAGGGCCCAGCCCTGAAAGCTCTTGCTGCTCTTCACGGTGCCTTAGCGCCCTATCTACAGGCACAACAGCAGTGGGGATCTGTGCTTTCCCAGAGACGCAAGATCTCTATGGCGCTCGGCCGCGGCAGAGCCTCTTGCCGAAAAGGCAAACGTCCGGCTCCTTCTCCCACAAGGAAGAGCCCAGCCCTGAAAGCTCTTGCTGCTCTTCACGGTGCCTTGTCACCCTATGTACAGGCACAACAGCACTGGGGATCTGTGCTTTCCCAGAGACGCAACATCTCATGGCGCTCGGCCGCGTCAGAGCCTCTTGACGAAAAGGCAAACGTCTGGCTCCTCCCACAAGGATGGGGCCAGACCTGAAAGCTGTTGCTGCTCTTCACGGTGTCTTGGCGCCCTATCTACAGAGACAACAGCACTGGGGATCTTTGCTTTCCCAGAGACGCAACATCTCATGGCGCTCGGCCGCGGCAGAGCCTCTTGCCGAAAAGGCAAACGTCCGGCTCCTTCTCCCACAAGGAAGGGCCCAGCCCTGAAAGCTGTTGCTGCTCTTCACGGTGCCTTGGCGCCCTATCTACAGGCACAACAGCAGTGGGGATCTGTGCTTTCCCAGAGACGCAAGATCTCTATGGCGCTCGGCCGCGGCAGAGCCTCTTGCCGAAAAGGCAAACGTCCGGCTCCTTCTCCCACAAGGAAGGGCCCAGCCCTGAAAGCTGTTGCTGCTCTTCACGGTGCCTTGGCGCCCTATCTACAGGCACAACAGCAGTGGGGATCTGTGCTTTCCCAGAGACGCAACATCTCATGGCGCTCGGCCGCGGCAGAGCCTCTTGCCGAAAAGGCAAACGTCCGGCTCCTTCTCCCACAAGGAAGAGCCCAGCCCTGAAAGCTCTTGCTGCTCTTCACGGTGCCTTGTCACCCTATGTACAGGCACAACAGCACTGGGGATCTGTGCTTTCCCAGAGACGCAACATCTCATGGAGCTCGGCCGCGTCATAGCCTCTTGACGAAAAGGCAAACGTCCGGCTCCTTCTCCCACAAGGAAGGGCCCAGCCCTGAAAGCTCTTGCTGCTCTTCACGGTACCTTGGCACCCTATTTACAGGCACAGCAGCAGTGAGGATATGTGCTTTCCCAGAGACGCAACATCTCAAGGCGCTCGGCCGCGGCAGAGCCTCTTGCCGAAAAGGCAAACGTCCGGCTCCTTCTCCCACAAGGAAGGGCCCAGCCCTGAAAGCTCTTGCTGCTCTTCACGGTGCCTTGGCACCCTAACTACAGGCACAGCAGCAGTGGGGATGTGTGCTTTCCCAGAGACGCAACATCTCATGGCGCTCGGCCGCGGCAGAGCCTCTTGCCGAAAAGGCAAACGTTCTGCTCATTCTCCCACAAGGAAGGGCCCAGCCCTGAAAGCTGTTGCTGCTCTTCACGGTGCCTTAGCGCCCTATCTACAGGAACAACATCACTGGGGACCTGTGCTTTCCCAGAGACGCAACGTCTCATGGCGCTCGGCCGCGGCATAGCCTCTTGCCGAAAAGGCAAACGTCCGGCTCCTTCTCCCACAAGGAAGGGCCCAGCCATGAAAGCTGTTGCTGCTCTTCACGGTGCCTTGGCACCCTATCTACAGAGACAACAGCAGTGGGGATCTGTGCTTTCCCAGAGATGCAACATCTCATGGCGCTCGGCCGCGGCAGAGCCTCTTGCCGAAAAGGCAAACGTCCGGCTCCTTCTCCCACAAGGAAGGGCCCAGCCCTGAAAGCTCTTGCTGCTCTTCACGGTGCCTTGGCGCCCTATCTACAGAGACAACAGCACTGGGGATCTGTGCTTTCCCAGAGACGCAACATCTCATGGCGCTCGGCCGCGGCAGAGCCTCTTGCCGAAAAGGCAAACGTCCGGCTCCTTCTCCCACAAGGAAGGGCCCAGCCCTGAAAGCTGTTGCTGCTCTTCACGGTGCCTTGGCACCCTATCTACAGGCACAACAGCAGTGGGGATCTGTGCTTTCTCAGAGACGCAACATCTCATGGCGCCCGGCTGTGGCAGAGCCTCTTGCCGAAAAGGCAAACGTCCGGCTCCTTCTCCCACAAGGAAGAGCCCAGCCCTGAAAGCTCTTGCTGCTCTTCACGGTGCCTTGTCACCCTATGTACAGGCACAACAGCACTGGGGATCTGTGCTTTCCCAGAGACGCAACATCTCATGGCGCTCGGCCGCGGCAGAGCCTCTTGACGAAAAGGCAAACGTCTGGCTCCTCCCACAAGGATGGGGCCAGACCTGAAAGCTGTTGCTGCTCTTCAAGGTGTCTTGGCGCCCTATCTACAGGCACAACAGCACTGGGGATCTTTGCTTTCCCAGAGACGCAACATCTCATGGCGCTCGGCCGCGTCAGAGCCTCTTGCCGGAAACGCAAACGTCCGGCTCCTTCTCCCACAAGGAAGGGCCCAGCCCTGAAAGCTGTTGCTGCTCTTCACGGTGCCTTGGCGCCCTATCTACAGGCACAGCAGCAGTGGGGATCTGTGCTTTCCAAGAGACGCAAGATCTCTATGGCGCTCGGCCGCGGCAGAGCCTCTTGCCGAAAAGGCAAACGTCCGGCTCCTTCTCCCACAAGGAAGGGCCCAGCCCTGAAAGCTGTTGCTGCTCTTCACGGTGCCTTGGCGCCCTATCTACAGGCACAACAGCAGTGGGGATCTGTGCTTTCCCAGAGACGCAACATCTCATGGCGCTCGGCCGCGGCAGAGCCTCTTGCCGAAAAGGCAAACGTCCGGCTCCTTCTCCCACAAGGAAGAGCCCAGCCCTGAAAGCTCTTGCTGCTCTTCATGGTGCCTTGTCACCCTATGTACAGGCACAACAGCACTGGGGATCTGTGCTTTCCCAGAGACGCAACATCTCATGGAGCTCGGCCGCGTCAGAGCCTCTTGACGAAAAAGCAAACGTCCGGCTCCTTCTCCCACAAGGAAGGGCCCAGCCCTGAAAGCTCTTGCTGCTCTTCACGGTACCTTGGCACCCTATTTACAGGCACAGCAGCAGTGAGGATATGTGCTTTCCCAGAGACGCAACATCTCAAGGCGCTCGGCCGCGGCAGAGCCTCTTGCCGAAAAGGCAAACATCCGGCTCCTTCTCCCACAAGGAAGGGCCCAGCCCTGAAAGCTCTTGCTGCTCTTCACGGTGCCTTGGCACCCTAACTACAGACACACCAGCAGTTAGGATCTGTGCTTTCCCAGAGACGCAACATCTCATGGCGCTCGGCCGCGGCAGAGCCTCTTGCCGAAAAGGCAAACGTTCTGCTCCTTCTCCCACAAGGAAGGGCCCAGCCCTGAAAGCTGTTGCTGCTCTTCACGGTGCCTTAGCGCCCTATCTACAGGAACAACATCACTGGGGACCTGTGCTTTCCCAGAGACGCAACGTCTCATGGCGCTCGGCCGCGGCAGAGCCTCTTGCCGAAAAGGCAAACGTCCGGCTCCTTCTCCCACAAGGAAGGGCCCAGCCATGAAAGCTGTTGCTGCTCTTCACGGTGCCTTGGCACCCTATCTACAGGCACAACAGCAGTGGGGATCTGTGCTTTCCCAGAGATGCAACATCTCATGGCGCTCGGCCGCGGCAGAGCCTCTTGCCGAAAAGGCAAACGTCCGGCTCCTTCTCCCACAAGGAAGGGCCCAGCCCTGAAAGCTCTTGCTGCTCTTCACGGTGCCTTGGCGCCCTATCTACAGAGACAACAGCACTGGGGATCTTTGCTTTCCTAGAGACGCAACATCTGATGGCGCTCGGCCGCGGCAGAGCCTCTTGCCGAAAAGGCAAACGTCCGGCTCCTTCTCCCACAAGGAAGGGCCCAGCCCTGAAAGCTCTTGCTGCTCTTCACGGTGCCTTGGCACCCTATCTACAGGCACAACAGCAGTGGGGATCTGTGCTTTCCCAGAGACGCAACATCTCATGGCGCCCGGCTGTGGCAGAGCCTCTTGCCGAAAAGGCAAACGTCCGGCTCCTTCTCCCACAAGGAAGGGCCCAGCCCTGAAAGCTGTTGCTGCTCTTCATGATGTCTTGGCGCCCTATCTACAGGCACAACAGCACTGGGGATCTGTGCTTTCCCAGAGACGCAACATCTCATGGCGCTCGGCCGCGGCAGAGCCTCTTGCCGAAAAGGCAAACGTCCGGCTCCTTCTCCCACAAGGAAGGGCCCAGTCCTGAAAGCTCTTGCTGCTCTTCACGGTGCCTTGGCGCCCTATCTACAGAGACAACAGCACTGGGGATCTTTGCTTTCCCAGAGACGCAACATCTCATGGCGCTCGGCCGCGGCAGAGCCTCTTGCCGAAAAGGCAAACGTCCGGCTCCTTCTCCCACAAGGAAGGGCCCACCCCTGAAAGCTGTTGCTGCTCTTCACGGTGCCTTGGCGCCCTATCTACAGAGACAACAGCACTGGGGATCTGTGCTTTCCCAGAGACGCAACATCTCATGGCGCTCGGCCGCGGCAGAGCCTCTTGCCGAAAAGGCAAACGTCCGGCTCCTTCTCCCACAAGGAAGGGCCCAGCCCTGAAAGCTCTTGCTGCTCTTCACGGTGCCTTGGCACCCTATCTACAGGCACAACAGCAGTGGGGATCTGTGCTTTCCCAGAGACGCAACATCTCATGGCGCCCGGCTGTGGCAGAGCCTCTTGCCGAAAAGGCAAACGTCCGGCTCCTTCTCCCACAAGGAAGGGCCCAGCCCTGAAAGCTCTTGCTGCTCTTCACGGTGCCTTGGCGCCCTATGTACAGGCACAACAGCACTGGGGATCTGTGCTTTCCCAGAGACGCAACATCTCATGGAGCTCGGCCGCGTCAGAGCCTCTTGCCGAAAAGGCAAACGTCCGGCTCCTTCTCCCACAAGGAAGGGCCCAGCCCTGAAAGCTCTTGCTGCTCTTCACGGTACCTTGGCACCCTATTTACAGGCACAGCAGCAGTGAGGATATGTGCTTTCCCAGAGACGCAACATCTCAAGGCGCTCGGCCGCGGCAGAGCCTCTTGCCGAAAAGGCAAACATCCGGCTCCTTCTCCCACAAGGAAGGGCCCAGCCCTGAAAGCTCTTGCTGGTCTTCACGGTGCCTTGGCACCCTAACTACAGACACACCAGCAGTTAGGATCTGTGCTTTCCCAGAGACGCAACATCTCATGGCGCTCGGCCGCGGCAGAGCCTCTTGCCGAAAAGGCAAACGTTCTGCTCCTTCTCCCACAAGGAAGGGCCCAGCCCTGAAAGCTGTTGCTGCTCTTCACGGTGCCTTAGCGCCCTATCTACAGGAACAACATCACTGGGGACCTGTGCTTTCCCAGAGACGCAACGTCTCATGGCGCTCGGCCGCGGCAGAGCCTCTTGCCGAAAAGGCAAACGTCCGGCTCCTTCTCCCACAAGGAAGGGCCCAGCCATGAAAGCTGTTGCTGCTCTTCACGGTGCCTTGGCACCCTATCTACAGGCACAACAGCAGTGGGGATCTGTGCTTTCCCAGAGATGCAACATCTCATGGCGCTCGGCCGCGGCAGAGCCTCTTGCCGAAAAGGCAAACGTCCGGCTCCTTCTCCCACAAGGAAGGGCCCAGCCCTGAAAGCTCTTGCTGCTCTTCACGGTGCCTTGGCGCCCTATCTACAGAGACAACAGCACTGGGGATCTTTGCTTTCCTAGAGACGCAACATCTGATGGCGCTCGGCCGCGGCAGAGCCTCTTGCCGAAAAGGCAAACGTCCGGCTCCTTCTCCCACAAGGAAGGGCCCAGCCCTGAAAGCTCTTGCTGCTCTTCACGGTGCCTTGGCACCCTATCTACAGGCACAACAGCAGTGGGGATCTGTGCTTTCCCAGAGACGCAACATCTCATGGCGCCCGGCTGTGGCAGAGCCTCTTGCCGAAAAGGCAAACGTCCGGCTCCTTCTCCCACAAGGAAGGGCCCAGCCCTGAAAGCTGTTGCTGCTCTTCACGATGTCTTGGCGCCCTATCTACAGGCACAACAGCACTGGGGATCTGTGCTTTCCCAGAGACGCAACATATCATGGCGCTCGGCCGCGGCAGAGCCTCTTGCCGAAAAGGCAAACGTCCGGCTCCTTCTCCCACAAGGAAGGGCCCACCCCTGAAAGCTCTTGCTGCTCTTCACGGTGCCTTGGCGCCCTATCTACAGAGACAACAGCACTGGGGATCTGTGCTTTCCCAGAGACGCAACATCTCATGGCGCTCGGCCGCGGCAGAGCCTCTTGCCGAAAAGGCAAACGTCCGGCTCCTTCTCCCACAAGGAAGGGCCCAGCCCTGAAAGCTCTTGCTGCTCTTCACGGTGCCTTTTCACCCTATCTACAGGCACAACAGCACTGGGGATCTGTGCTTTCCCAGAGACGCAACATCTCATGGCGCTCGGCCGCGGCAGAGCCTCTTGCCGAAAAGGCAAACGTCCGGCTCCTTCTCCCACAAGGAAGGGCCCAGTCCTGAAAGCTCTTGCTGCTCTTCACGGTGCCTTGGCGCCCTATCTACAGAGACAACAGCACTGGGGATCTTTGCTTTCCCAGAGACGCAACATCTCATGGCGCTCGGCCGCGGCAGAGCCTCTTGCCGAAAAGGCAAACGTCCGGCTCCTTCTCCCACAAGGAAGGGCCCACCCCTGAAAGCTGTTGCTGCTCTTCACGGTGCCTTGGCGCCCTATCTACAGAGACAACAGCACTGGGGAACTGTGCTTTCCCAGAGACGCAACATCTCATGGCGCTCGGCCGCGGCAGAGCCTCTTGCCGAAAAGGCAAACGTCCGGCTCCTTCTCCCACAAGGAAGGGCCCAGCCCTGAAAGCTCTTGCTGCTCTTCACGGTGCCTTGGCACCCTATCTACAGGCACAACAGCAGTGGGGATCTGTGCTTTCCCAGAGACGCAACATCTCATGGCGCCCGGCTGTGGCAGAGCCTCTTGCCGAAAAGGCAAACGTCCGGCTCCTT
This sequence comes from Harpia harpyja, assembly GCF_026419915.1. NCBI lineage: Eukaryota > Metazoa > Chordata > Aves > Accipitriformes > Accipitridae > Harpia > Harpia harpyja. The sequence goes on from NW_026293152.1 coordinate 16,945, forward strand.
CTCCCACAAGGAAGGGCCCAGCCCTGAAAGCTCTTGCTGCTCTTCACGGTGCCTTGGCGCCCTATCTACAGAGACAACAGCACTGGGGATCTTTGCTTTCTTAGAGACGCACCATCTCATGGCGCTCGGCCGTGGCAGAGCCTCTTGCCGAAAAGGCAAACGTCCGGCTCCTTCTCCCACAAGGAAGAGCCCAGCCCTGAAAGCTCTTGCTGCTCTTCACGGTGCCTTGTCACCCTATGTACAGGCACAACAGCAGTGGGGATCTTTGCTTTCCCAGAGACGCAACATCTCATGGCGCTCGGCCACGCAGTGCCTCTTGCCGAAAAGGCAAACGTCCGGCTCCTTCTCCCACAAGGAAGGGCCCAGCCCTGAAAGCTCTTGCTGCTCTTCACGGTGCCTTGGTGCCCTATCTACAGAGACAACAGCACTGGGGATCTTTGCTTTCCCAGAGACGCAAGATCTCATGGCGCTCGGCCGCGCAGAGCCTCTTGCCGAAAAGGCAAACGTCCGGCTCCTTCTCCCACAAGGAAGGGCCCAGCCCTGAAAGCTCTTGCTGCTCTTCACGGTGCCTTGGCGCCCTATCTACAGAGACAACAGCACTGGGGATCTTTGCTTTCCCAGAGACGCAACATCTCATGGCGCTCGGCCGCGGCAGAGCCTCTTGCCGAAAAGGCAAACGTCCGGCTCCTTCTCCCACAAGGAAGGGCCCAGCCCTGAAAGCTCTTGCTGCTCTTCACGGTGCCTTGGCACCCTATCTACAGGCTCAGCAGCAGTGAGGATCTGTGCTTTCCCAGAAACGCACCATCTCATGGCGCTCGGCCGCGGCAGAGCCTCTTGCCGAAAAGGCAAACGTCCGGCTCCTTCTCCCACAAGGAAGAGCCCAGCCCTGAAAGCTCTTGCTGCTCTTCACGGTGCCTTGTCACCCTATGTACAGGCACAACAGCAGTGGGGATCTGTGCTTTCCCAGAGACGCAACATCTCATGGCGCTCGGTTTCGTCAGAGCCTCCTGACGAAAAGGCAAAAGTCTGGCTCCTCCCACAAGGAAGGGCCCAGCCCTGAAAGCTGTTGCTGCTCTTCACGATGTCTTGGCGCCCTATCTACAGGCACAGCAGCAGTGGGGATCTGTGCTTTCCCAGAGACGCAACATCTCATGGCGCTCGGCCGCGTCAGAGCCTCCTGACGAAAAGGCAAAAGTCTGGCTCCTCCCACAAGGATGGGGCCAGACCTGAAAGCTGTTGCTGCTCTTCACGGTGTCTTGGCGACCTATCTACAGGCACAACAGCAGTGGGGATCTGTGCTTTCCCAGAGACGCAACATCTCATGGTGCTCGGACACGGCAGAGCCTCTTGCCGAAAAGGCAAACGTCTGGCTCCTTCTCCCACAAGGAAGGGCCCAGCCCTGAAAGCTCTTGCTGCTCTTCACGGTGCCTTGGCACCCTATCTACAGAGACAACAGCACTGGGGATCTTTGCTTTCCCAGAGACGCAACATCTCATGGCGCTCGGCCGCGGCAGAGCCTCTTGCCGAAAAGGCAAACGTCCGGCTCCTTCTCCCACAAGGAAGGGCCCAGCCCTGAAAGCTCTTGCTGCTCTTCACGGTGCCTTGGCGCCCTATCTACAGGCACAACAGCAGTGGGGATCTGTGCTTTCCCAGAGACGCAAGATCTCTATGGCGCTCGGCCGCGGCAGAGCCTCTTGCCGAAAAGGCAAACGTCCGGCTCCTTCTCCCACAAGGAAGGGCCCAGCCCTGAAAGCTCTTGCTGCTCTTCACGGTGCCTTGGCACCCTATCTACAGAGACAACAGCAGTGGGGATCTTTGCTTTCCCAGAGACGCAACATCTCATGGCGCTCGGCCGCGCAGAGCCTCTTGCCGAAAAGGCAAACGTCCGGCTCCTTCTCCCACAAGGAAGGGCCCAGCCCTGAAAGCTGTTGCTGCTCTTCACGGTGCCTTGGCACCCTATCTACAGAGACAACAGCAGTGGGGATCTTTGCTTTCCCAGAGACGCAACATCTCATGGCGCTCGGCCGCGCAGAGCCTCTTGCCGAAAAGGCAAACGTCCGGCTCCTTCTCCCACAAGGAAGGGCCCAGCCCTGAAAGCTGTTGCTGCTCTTCACGGTGCCTTGGCGCCCTATCTACAGGCACAACAGCAGTGGGGATCTGTGCTTTCCCAGAGACGCAAGATCTCTATGGCGCTCGGCGGCGGCAGAGCCTCTTGCCGAAAAGGCAAACGTCCGGCTCCTTCTCCCACAAGGAAGGGCCCAGCCCTGAAAGCTCTTGCTGCTCTTCACGGTGCCTTGGCGCCCTATCTACATGCTCAGCAGCAGTGAGGATCTGTGCTTTCCCAGAAACGCACCATCTCATGGCGCTTGGCCGCGGCAGAGCCTCTTCCCGAAAAGGCAAACGTCCGGCTCCTTCTCCCACAAGGAAGGGCCCAGCCCTGAAAGCTCTTGCTGCTCTTCACGATGTCTTGGCGCCCTATCTACCGGCACAGCAGCAGTGGGGATCTGTGCTTTCCCAGAGACGCAACATCTCATGGCGCTCGGCCGCGTCAGAGCCTCCTGACGAAAAGGCAAACGTCTGGCTCCTCCCACAAGGATGGGGCCAGACCTGAAAGCTATTGCTGCTCTTCACGGTGTCTTGGCGCCCTATCTACAGGCACAACAGCAGTGGGGATCTGTGCATTCCCAGAGACGCAACATCTCATGGCGCTCGGACGCGGCAGAGCCTCTTGCCGAAAAGGCAAACGTCCGGCTCCTTCTCCCACAAGGAAGGGCCCAGCCCTGAAAGCTCTTGCTGCTCTTCACGGTGCCTTGGCGCCCTATCTACAGAGACAACAGCACTGGGGATCTTTGCTTTCCCAGAGACGCAACATCTCATGGCGCTCGGCCGCGGCAGAGCCTCTTGCCGAAAAGGCAAACGTCCGGCTCCTTCTCCCACAAGGATTGGGCCAGCCCTGAAAGCTGTTGCTGCTCTTCACGGTGCCTTGGCGCCCTATCTACAGGCACAACAGCAGTGGGGATCTGTGCTTTCCCAGAGACGCAAGATCTCTATGGCGCTCGGCCGCGGCAGAGCCTCTTGCCGAAAAGGCAAACGTCCGGCTGATCCTCCCACAAGGAAGGGCCCAGCCCTGAAAGCTCTTGCTGCTCTTCACGGTGCCTTGGCGCCCTATCTACAGGCACAACAGCACTGGGGATCTGTGCTTTCCCAGAGACGCAACATCTCATGGCGCTCGGCCGCGGCAGAGCCTCTTGCTGAAAAGGCAAACGTCCGGCTCCTTCTCCCACAAGGAAGGGCCCAGCCCTGAAAGCTCCTGCTGCTCTTCACGGTGCCTTGGCGCCCTATCTACAGAGACAACAGCAGTGGGGATCTTTGCTTTCCCAGAGACGCAACATCTCATGGCGCTCGGCCGCGGCAGAGCCTCTTGCCGAAAAGGCAAACTTCCGGCTCCTTCTCCCACAAGGAAGGGCCCAGCCCTGAAAGCTGTTGCTGCTCTTCACGGTGCCTTGGCGCCCTATCTACAGGCACAACAGCAGTGGGGATCTGTGCTTTCCCAGAGACGCAAGATCTCTATGGCGCTCGGCCGCGGCAGAGCCTCTTGCCGAAAAGGCAAACGTCCGGCTCCCTCTCCCACAAGGAAGGGCCCAGCCCTGAAAGCTGTTGCTGCTCTTCACGGTGCCTTGGTGCCCTATCCACAGGCACAACAGCAGTGGGGATCTGTGCTTTCCCATAGACGCAACATCTCACGGCGCTCGGCCGCGGCAGAGCCTCTTGCTGAAAATGCAAACGTCCGGCTCCTTCTCCCACAAGGAAGGGCCCAGCCCTGAAAGCTCTTGCTGCTCTTCACGGTGCCTTGGCACCCTATCTACAGGCTCAGCAGCAGTGAGGATCTGTGCTTTCCCAGAAACGCAACATCTCATGGCGCTCGGCCGCGTCAGAGCCTCTTGACAAAAAGGCAAACGTCTGGCTCCTCCCACAAGGATGGGGCCAGACCTGAAAGCTGTTGCTGCTCTTCACGGTGTCTTGGCGCCCTATCTACAGGCACAGCAGCAGTGGGGATCTGTGCTTTCCCAGAGACGCAACATCTCATGGCGCTCGGCTGCGGCAGAGCCTCTTGCCGAAAAGGCAAACGTCCGGCTCCTTCTCCCACAAGGAAGGGCCCAGCCCTGAAAGCTGTTGCTGCTCTTCACCTACCCTTGGCGCCCTATCTACAGGCACAACAGCAGTGGGGATCTTTGCTTTCCCAGAGACGCAACATCTCATGGCGCTCGGCCGCGCAGAGCCTCTTGCCGAAAAGGCAAACGTCCGGCTCCTTCTCCCACAAGGAAGGGCCCCGCCCTGAAAGCTGTTGCTGCTCTTCACGGTGCCTTGGCGCCCTATCTACAGAGACAACAGCACTGGGGATCTTTGCTTTCCCAGAGACGCAACATCTCATGGCGCTCGGCCGCGCAGAGCCTCTTGCCGAAAAGGCAAACGTCCGGCTCCTTCTCCCACAAGGAAGGGCCCAGCCCTGAAAGCTCTTGCTGCTCTTCACGGTGCCTTGGCGCCCTATCTACAGAGACAACAGCACTGGGGATCTTTGCTTTCCCAGAGACGCAAGATCTCATGGCGCTCGGCCGCGGCAGAGCCTCTTGCCGAAAAGGCAAACGTCCGGCTCATTCTCCCACAAGGAAGGGCCCAGCCCTGAAAGCTGTTGCTGCTCTTCACGGTGCCTTGGCGCCCTATCTACAGGCACAACAGCAGTGGGGATCTGTGCTTTCCCAGAGACGCAACATCTCACGGCGCTCGGCCGCGGCAGAGCCTCTTGCTGAAAAGACAAACGTCCGGCTCCTTCTCCCACAAGGAAGGGCCCAGCCCTGAAAGCTCTTGCTGCTCTTCACGGTGCCTTGGCACCCTATCTACAGAGACAACAGCAGTGGGGATCTTTGCTTTCCCAGAGACGCAACATCTCATGGCGCTCGGCCGCGCAGAGCCTCTTGCCGAAAAGGCAAACGTCCGGCTCCTTCTCCCACAAGGAAGGGCCCAGCCCTGAAAGCTGTTGCTGCTCTTCACGGTGCCTTGGCGCCCTATCTACAGGCACAACAGCAGTGGGGATCTGTGCTTTCCCAGAGACGCAAGGTCTCTATGGCGCTCGGCCGCGGCAGAGCCTCTTGCCGAAAAGGCAAACGTCCGGCTCCTTCTCCCACAAGGAAGGGCCCAGCCCTGAAAGCTGTTGCTGCTCTTCACGGTGCCTTGGCGCCCTATCTACAGGCACAGCAGCAGTGGGGATCTGTGCTTTCCCAGAGACGCAACATCTCATGGCGCTCGGCCGCGGCAGAGCCTCTTGCTGAAAAGGCAAACGTCCGGCTCCTTCTCCCACAAGGCAGGGCCCAGCCCTGAAAGCTCTGGCTGCTCTTCACGGTGCCTTGGCGCCCTATCTACAGAGACAACAGCACTGGGGATCTTTGCTTTCCCAGAGACGCAAGATCTCATGGCGCTCGGCCGCGCAGAGCCTCTTGCCGAAAAGGCAAACGTCCGGCTCCTTCTCCCACAAGGAAGGGCCCAGCCCTGAAAGCTCTTGCTGCTCTTCACGGTGCCTTGGCGCCCTATCTACAGGCACAACAGCAGTGGGGATCTGTGCTTTCCCAGAGACGCAACATCTCATGGCGCTCGGCCGCGGCAGAGCCTCTTGCTGAAAAGGCAAACGTCCGGCTCCTTCTCCCACAAGGAAGGGCCCAGCCCTGAAAGCTGTTGCTGCTCTTCACGGTGCCTTGGCGCCCTATCTACAGAGACAACAGCAGTGGGGATCTTTGCTTTCCCAGAGACGCAACATCTCATGGCGCTCGGCCGCGGCAGAGCCTCTTGCCCAAAAGGCAAACGTCCGGCTCCTTCTCCCACAAGGAAGGGCCCAGCCCTGAAAGCTCCTGCTGCTCTTCACGGTGCCTTGGCGCCCTATCTACAGAGACAACAGCAGTGGGGATCTTTGCTTTCCCAGAGACGCAACATCTCATGGCGCTCGGCCGCGGCAGAGCCTCTTGCCGAAAAGGCAAACTTCCGGCTCCTTCTCCCACAAGGATTGGGCCAGCCCTGAAAGCTGTTGCTGCTCTTCACGGTGCCTTGGCGCCCTATCTACAGGCACAACAGCAGTGGGGATCTGTGCTTTCCCAGAGACGCAAGATCTCTATGGCGCTCGGCCGCGGCAGAGCCTCTTGCCGAAAAGGCAAACGTCCGGCTGATCCTCCCACAAGGAAGGGCCCAGCCCTGAAAGCTCTTGCTGCTCTTCACGGTGCCTTGGCGCCCTATCTACAGGCACAACAGCACTGGGGATCTGTGCTTTCCCAGAGACGCAACATCTCATGGCGCTCGGCCGCGGCAGAGCCTCTTGCTGAAAAGGCAAACGTCCGGCTCCTTCTCCCACAAGGAAGGGCCCAGCCCTGAAAGCTCCTGCTGCTCTTCACGGTGCCTTGGCGCCCTATCTACAGAGACAACAGCAGTGGGGATCTTTGCTTTCCCAGAGACGCAACATCTCATGGCGCTCGGCCGCGGCAGAGCCTCTTGCCGAAAAGGCAAACTTCCGGCTCCTTCTCCCACAAGGAAGGGCCCAGCCCTGAAAGCTGTTGCTGCTCTTCACGGTGCCTTGGCGCCCTATCTACAGGCACAACAGCAGTGGGGATCTGTGCTTTCCCAGAGACGCAAGATCTCTATGGCGCTCGGCCGCGGCAGAGCCTCTTGCCGAAAAGGCAAACGTCCGGCTCCCTCTCCCACAAGGAAGGGCCCAGCCCTGAAAGCTGTTGCTGCTCTTCACGGTGCCTTGGTGCCCTATCCACAGGCACAACAGCAGTGGGGATCTGTGCTTTCCCAGAGACGCAACATCTCACGGCGCTCGGCCGCGGCAGAGCCTCTTGCTGAAAATGCAAACGTCCGGCTCCTTCTCCCACAAGGAAGGGCCCAGCCCTGAAAGCTCTTGCTGCTCTTCACGGTGCCTTGGCACCCTATCTACAGGCTCAGCAGCAGTGAGGATCTGTGCTTTCCCAGAAACGCAACATCTCATGGCGCTCGGCCGCGTCAGAGCCTCTTGACAAAAAGGCAAACGTCTGGCTCCTCCCACAAGGATGGGGCCAGACCTGAAAGCTGTTGCTGCTCTTCACGGTGTCTTGGCGCCCTATCTACAGGCACAGCAGCAGTGGGGATCTGTGCTTTCCCAGAGACGCAACATCTCATGGCGCTCGGCTGCGGCAGAGCCTCTTGCCGAAAAGGCAAACGTCCGGCTCCTTCTCCCACAAGGAAGGGCCCAGCCCTGAAAGCTGTTGCTGCTCTTCACCTACCCTTGGCGCCCTATCTACAGGCACAACAGCAGTGGGGATCTTTGCTTTCCCAGAGACGCAACATCTCATGGCGCTCGGCCGCGCAGAGCCTCTTGCCGAAAAGGCAAACGTCCGGCTCCTTCTCCCACAAGGAAGGGCCCCGCCCTGAAAGCTGTTGCTGCTCTTCACGGTGCCTTGGCGCCCTATCTACAGAGACAACAGCACTGGGGATCTTTGCTTTCCCAGAGACGCAACATCTCATGGCGCTCGGCCGCGCAGAGCCTCTTGCCGAAAAGGCAAACGTCCGGCTCCTTCTCCCACAAGGAAGGGCCCAGCCCTGAAAGCTCTTGCTGCTCTTCACGGTGCCTTGGCGCCCTATCTACAGAGACAACAGCACTGGGGATCTTTGCTTTCCCAGAGACGCAAGATCTCATGGCGCTCGGCCGCGGCAGAGCCTCTTGCCGAAAAGGCAAACGTCCGGCTCATTCTCCCACAAGGAAGGGCCCAGCCCTGAAAGCTGTTGCTGCTCTTCACGGTGCCTTGGCGCCCTATCTACAGGCACAACAGCAGTGGGGATCTGTGCTTTCCCAGAGACGCAACATCTCACGGCGCTCGGCCCGCGGCAGAGCCTCTTGCTGAAAAGACAAACGTCCGGCTCCTTCTCCCACAAGGAAGGGCCCAGCCCTGAAAGCTCTTGCTGCTCTTCACGGTGCCTTGGCACCCTATCTACAGAGACAACAGCAGTGGGGATCTTTGCTTTCCCAGAGACGCAACATCTCATGGCGCTCGGCCGCGCAGAGCCTCTTGCCGAAAAGGCAAACGTCCGGCTCCTTCTCCCACAAGGAAGGGCCCAGCCCTGAAAGCTGTTGCTGCTCTTCACGGTGCCTTGGCGCCCTATCTACAGGCACAACAGCAGTGGGGATCTGTGCTTTCCCAGAGACGCAAGGTCTCTATGGCGCTCGGCCGCGGCAGAGCCTCTTGCCGAAAAGGCAAACGTCCGGCTCCTTCTCCCACAAGGAAGGGCCCAGCCCTGAAAGCTGTTGCTGCTCTTCACGGTGCCTTGGCGCCCTATCTACAGGCACAGCAGCAGTGGGGATCTGTGCTTTCCCAGAGACGCAACATCTCATGGCGCTCGGACCGCGGCAGAGCCTCTTGCTGAAAAGGCAAACGTCCGGCTCCTTCTCCCACAAGGCAGGGCCCAGCCCTGAAAGCTCTGGCTGCTCTTCACGGTGCCTTGGCGCCCTATCTACAGAGACAACAGCACTGGGGATCTTTGCTTTCCCAGAGACGCAAGATCTCATGGCGCTCGGCCGCGCAGAGCCTCTTGCCGAAAAGGCAAACGTCCGGCTCCTTCTCCCACAAGGAAGGGCCCAGCCCTGAAAGCTCTTGCTGCTCTTCACGGTGCCTTGGCGCCCTATCTACAGGCACAACAGCACTGGGGATCTGTGCTTTCCCAGAGACGCAACATCTCATGGCGCTCGGCCGCGGCAGAGCCTCTTGCTGAAAAGGCAAACGTCCGGCTCCTTCTCCCACAAGGAAGGGCCCAGCCCTGAAAGCTCTTGCTGCTCTTCACGGTGCCTTGGCGCCCTATCTACAGAGACAACAGCAGTGGGGATCTTTGCTTTCCCAGAGACGCAACATCTCATGGCGCTCGGCCGCGGCAGAGCCTCTTGCCCAAAAGGCAAACGTCCGGCTCCTTCTCCCACAAGGAAGGGCCCAGCCCTGAAAGCTGTTGCTGCTCTTCACGGTGCCTTGGCGCCCTATCTAAAGAGACAACAGCACTGGGGATCTTTGCTTTCCCAGAGACGCAACATCTCATGGCGCTCGGCCGCGGCAGAGCCTCTTGCCGAAAAGGCAAACGTCCGGCTCCTTCTCCCACAAGGAATGGCCCAGCCCTGAAAGCTGTTGCTGCTCTTCACGGTGCCTTGGCGCCCTATCTACAGGCACAACAGCAGTGGGGATCTGTGCTTTCCCAGAGACGCAACATCTCATGGCGCTCGGCCGCGGCAGAGCCTCTTGCTGAAAAGGCAAACTTCCGGCTCCTTCTCCCACAAGGCAGGGCCCAGCCCTGAAAGCTCTGGCTGCTCTTCACGGTGCCTTGGCGCCCTATCTACAGAGACAACAGCACTGGGGATCTTTGCTTTCCTAGAGACGCAACATCCAATGGCGCTCGGCCGCGGCAGAGCCTCTTGCCGAAAAGGCAAACGACCGGCTCCTTCTCCCACAAGGAAGGGCCCAGCCCTGAAAGCTCTTGCTGCTCTTCACGGTGCCTTGGCGCCCTATCTACAGGCACAACAGCAGTGGGGATCTGTGCTTTCCCAGAGACGCAAGATCTCTATGGCGCTCGGCCGCGGCAGAGCCTCTTGCCGAAAAGGCAAACGTCCGGCTCCTTCTCCCACAAGGAAGGGCCCAGCCCTGAAAGCTGTTGCTGCTCTTCACGGTGCCTTGGCGCCCTATCTACAGAGACAACAGCACTGGGGATCTTTGCTTTCCCAGAGACGCAACATCTCATGGCGCTCGGCCGCGGCAGAGCCTCTTGCCGAAAAGGCAAACGTCCGGCTCCTTCTCCCACAAGGAAGGGCCCAGCCCTGAAAGCTGTTGCTGCTCTTCACGGTGCCTTGGCGCCCTATCTACAGCCACAACAGCAGTGGGGATCTGTGCTTTCCCAGAGACGCAACATCTCATGGCGCTCAGCCGCGTCAGAGCCTCTTGCCGAAAAGGCAAACGTCCGGCTCCTCCCACAAGGATGGGGCCAGCCCTGAAAGCTGTTGCTGCTCTTCACGGTGTCTTGGCGCCCTATCTACAGGCACAGCAGCAGTGGGGATCTGTGCTTTCCCAGAGACGCAACATCTCATGGCGCTCGGCCGCGGCAGAGCCTCTTGCCAAAAACGCAAACGTTCTGCTCCTTCTCCCACAAGGAAGGGCCCAGCCCTGAAAGCTGTTGCTGCTCTTCACGGTGCCTTGGCGCCCTATCTACAGGCACAACAGCAGTTGGGATCTGTGCTTTCCCAGAGACGCAACATCTCATGGCGCTCGCCGCAGCAGAGCCTCTTGCCGAAAAGGCAAACGTTCTGCTCCTTCTTGCACAAGGAAGGGCCCAGCACTGAAAGCTGTTGCTGCTCTTCACGGTGCCTTGGCGCCCTATCTACAGGCACAGCAGCAGTGGGGATCTGTGCTTTCCCAGAGACGCAACATCTCATGGCGCTCGGCCGCCGCAAAGCCTCTTGCCCAAAAGGCAAACGTCCGGCTCCTCCCACAAGGAAGGGCCCAGCCCTGAAAGCTGTTGCTGCTCTTCACGGTGCCTTGGCGCCCTACCTACAGCCACAGCAGCAGTGGGGATCTGTGCTTTCCCAGAGACGCAACATCTCATGGCGCTCGGCCCGCGGCAGAGCCTCTTGCCGAAAAGGCAAACGTCCGGCTCCTTCTCCCAAAAGGAAGGGCCCAGCCCTGAAAGCTGTTGCTGCTCTTCACGGTGCCTTGGCACCCTATCTACAGGCACAACAGCACTGGGGACCTGTGCTTTCCCAGAGACGCAAGATCTCATGGCGCTCGGCCGCGTCAGAGCCTCTTGCCGAAAAGGCAAAAGTCTGGCTCCTTATCAAACAAGGAAGGGCCCAGCCCTGAAAGATCTTGCTGCTCTTCACGGTGCCTTGGCGCCCTATCTACAGAGACAACAGCACTGGGGATCTGTTCTTTCCTAGAGACGCAACATCTCATGGCGCTCGGCCGCGGCAGAGCCTCTTGCCGAAAAGGCAAATGTCCGGCTCCTTCTCACACAAGGAATGACCCAGCCCTGAAAGCTGTTGCTGCTCTTCACGGTGCCTTGGCGCCCTATCTACAGCCACAACAGCAGTGGGGATCTGTGCTTTCCCAGAGACGCAACATCTCATGGCGCTCGGCCGCGGCAGAGCCTCTTGCCCAAAAGGCAAATGTCCGTCTCCTCCCACAAGGATGGGGCCAGCCCTGAAAGCTGTTGCTGCTCTTCACGGTGTCTTGGTGCCCTATCTACAGGCACAACAGCAGTGGGGATCTGTGCTTTCCCAGAGACGCAACATCTCATGGCGCTCGGCCGCGGCAGAGCCTCTTGCCGAAAAGGCAAACGTCCGGCTCCTACTACCACAAGGAAGGGCCCAGCCCTGAAAGCTGTTGCTGCTCTTCACAGTGCCTTGGCGCCCTATCTACAGAGACAAGAGCAGTGGGGATCTTTGCTTTCCCAGAGACGCAACATCTCATGGCGCTCGGCCGCGGCAGAGCCTCTTGCCGAAAAGGCAAACGTCCGGCTCCTTCTCCCACAAGGAAGGGCCCAGCCCTGAAAGCTCTTGCTGCTCTTCACGGTGCCTTGGCGCCCTATCTACAGAGACAACAGCACTGGGGATCTTTGCTTTCCTAGAGACGCAACATCTCATGGCGCTCGGCCGCAGCAGAGCCTCTTGCCGAAAAGGCAAACGTCCGGCTCCTACTACCACAAGGAAGGGCCCAGCCCTGAAAGCTCTTGCTGCTCTTCACGGTGCCTTGGCACCCTATCTACAGGCTCAGCAGCAGTGAGGATCTGTGCTTTCCCAGAAACGCACCATCTCATGGCGCTCGGCCGCGGCAGATCCTCTTGACGAAAAGGCAAACGTCCGGCTCCTTCTCCCACAAGGAAGGGCCCAGCCCTGAAAGCTGTTGCTTCTCTTCACGATGTCTTGGCGCCCTATCTACAGGCACAGCAGCAGTGGGGATCTGTGCTTTCCCAGAGACGCAACATCTCATGGCGCTCGGCCGCGGCAGAGCCTCTTGCTGAAAAGGCAAACGTCCGGCTCCTTCTCCCACAAGGAAGAGCCCAGCCCTGAAAGCTCTTGCTGCTCTTCACGGTGCCTTGTCACCCTATGTACAGGCACAACAGCACTGGGGATCTGTGCTTTCCCAGAGACGCAACATCTCATGGCGCTCGGCCGCGTCAGAGCCTTTTGACGAAAAGGCAAACGTCTGGCTCCTCCCACAAGGATGGGGCCAGACCTGAAAGCTGTTGCTGCTCTTCACGGTGTCTTGGCGCCCTATCTACAGGCACAGCAGCAGTGGGGATCTGTGCTTTCCCAGTGACGCAACATCTCATGGCGCTTGGACGCGGCAGAGCCTCTTGCCGAAAAGGCAAACGTCTGGCTCCTCCCACAAGGATGGGGCCAGACCTGAAAGCTGTTGCTGCTCTTCACGGTGTCTTGGCGACCTATCTACAGGCACAGCAGCAGTGGGGATCTGTGCTTTCCCAGTGACGCAACATCTCATGGCGCTCGGACGCGGCAGAGCCTCTTGCCGAAAAGGCAAACGTCCGGCTCCTTCTCCCACAAGGAAGGGCCCAGCCCTGAAAGCTCTTGCTGCTCTTCACGGTGCCTTGGCGCCCTATCTACAGAGACAAAAGCACTGGGGATCTTTGCTTTCCCAGAGACGCAACATCTCATGGCGCTCGGCCGCGGCAGAGCCTCTTGCCGAAAAGGCAAACGTCCGGCTCCTTCTCCCACAAGGAAGGGCCCAGCCCTGAAAGCTGTTGCTGCTCTTCACGGTGCCTTGGCGCCCTATCTACAGAGACAACAGCAGTGGGGATCTTTGCTTTCCCAGAGACGCAATATCTCATGTCGCTCGGCCCGCGTCAGAGCCTCTTGCCGAAAAGGCAAACGTCCGGCTCCTTCTCCCACAAGGAAGGGCCCAGCCCTGAAAGCTCTTGCTGCTCTTCACGGTGCCTTGGCACCCTATCTACAGGCACAGCAGCAGTGGGGATCTGTGCTTTCCCAGAGACGCAACATCTCATGGCGCTCGGCCTCGGCAGAGCCTCTTGCCAAAAACGCAAACGTTCTGCTCCTTCTCTCACAAGGAAGGGCCCAGCCCTGAAAGCTGTTGCTGTTCTTCAAGGTGCCTTGGCACCCTATCTAGAGGCACAGCAGCAGTTGGGATCTGTGCTTTCCCAGAGACGCAACATCTCATGGCGCTCGGCCGCGGCAGAGCCTCTTGCCGAAAAGGCAAACGTTCTGCTCCTTCTTGCACAAGGAAGGGCCCAGCACTGAAAGCTGTTGCTGCTCTTCACGGTGCCTTGGCGCCCTATCTACAGGCACAACAGCAGTGGGGATCTGTGCTTTCCCAGAGACGCAACATCTCATGGCGCTCGGCCGCGGCAGAGCCTCTTGCCGAAAAGGCAAACGTCCGGCTCCTCCCACAATGATGGGGCCAGCCCTGAAAGCTGTTGCTGCTCTTCACGGTGCCTTGGCGCCCTATCTACAGAGACAACAGCACTGGGGATCTTTGCTTTCCCAGAGACGCAACATCTCATGGCGCTCGGACGCGGCAGAGCCTCTTGCCGAAAATGCAAACGTCCGGCTCCTTCTCCCACAAGGAAGGGCCCAGCCCTCAAAGCTCTTGCTGCTCTTCACGGTGCCTTGGCGCCCTATCTACAGGCACAGCAGCAGTGGGGATCTGTGCTTTCCAGAGACGCAAGATCTCATGGCTCTCGGCCGCGGCAGAGCCTCTTGCCGAAAAGGCAAACGTCCGGCTCCTTCTCACACAAGGAAGGGCCCAGCCCTGAAAGCTGTTGCTGCTCTTCACGGTGCCTTGGCGCCCTATCTACAGCCACAACAGCAGTGGGGATCTGTGCTTTCCCAGAGACGCAACATCTCATGGCGCTCAGCCGCGGCAGAGCCTCTTGCCGAAGAGGCAAACGTCCGGCTCCTCCCACAAGGATGGGGCCAGCCCTGAAAGCTGTTGCTGCTCTTCACGGTGTCTTGGTGCCCTATCTACAGGCACAACAGCAGTGGGGATCTGTGCTTTCCCAGAGACGCAACATCTCATGGCGCTCGGCCGCGGCAGAGCCTCTTGCCGAAAAGGCAAACGTCCGGCTCCTACTACCACAAGGAAGGGCCCAGCCCTGAAAGCTCTTGCTGCTCTTCACGGTGCCTTGGCGCCCTATCTACAGAGACAAGAGCAGTGGGGATCTTTGCTTTCCCAGAGACGCAACATCTCATGGCGCTCGGCCGCGGCAGAGCCTCTTGCCGAAAAGGCAAACGTCCGGCTCCTTCTCCCACAAGGAAGGGCCCAGCCCTGAAAGCTCTTGCTGCTCTTCACGGTGCCTTGGCGCCCTATCTACAGGCACAGCAGCAGTGGGGATCTGTGCTTTCCCAGAGACGCAACATCTCATGGCGCTCGGCCGCGGCAGAGCCTCTTGCCAAAAACGCAAACGTTCTGCTCCTTCTCTCACAAGGAAGGGCCCAGCCCTGAAAGCTGTTGCTGTTCTTCAAGGTGCCTTGGCGCCCTATCTAGAGGCACAGCAGCAGTTGGGATCTGTGCTTTCCCAGAGACGCAACATCTCATGGCGCTCGGCCGCGGCAGAGCCTCTTGCCGAAAAGGCAAACGTTCTGCTCCTTCTTGCACAAGGAAGGGCCCAGCACTGAAAGCTGTTGCTGCTCTTCACGGTGCCTTGGCGCCCTATCTACAGGCACAACAGCAGTGGGGATCTGTGCTTTCCCAGAGACGCAACATCTCATGGCGCTCGGCCGCGGCAGAGCCTCTTGCCGAAAAGGCAAACGTCCGGCTCCTCCCACAAGGATGGGGCCAGCCCTGAAAGCTGTTGCTGCTCTTCACGGTGTCTTGGCGCCCTATCTACAGGCACGGCAGCAGTGGGGATCTGTGCTTTCCCAGAGACGCAACATCTCATGGCGCTCGGCTGCGGCAGAGCATCTTGCCGAAAAGGCAAACGTCCGGCTCCTTCTCCCACAAGGAAGGGCCCAGCCCTGAAAGCTCTTGCTGCTCTTCACGGTGCCTTGGCGCCCTATCTACAGAGACAAGAGCAGTGGGGATCTTTGCTTTCCCAGAGACGCAACATCTCATGGCGCTCGGCCGCGGCAGAGCCTCTTGCCGAAAAGGCAAACGTCCGGCTCCTTCTCCCACACGGAAGGGCCCAGCCCTGAAAGCTCTTGCTGCTCTTCACGGTGCCTTGGCGCCCTATCTACAGAGACAACAGCACTGGGGATCTTTGCTTTCCTAGAGACGCAACATCTCATGGCGCTCGGCCGCGGCAGAGCCTCTTGCCGAAAAGGCAAACGTCCGGCTCCTTCTCCCACAAGGAAGGGCCCAGCCCTGAAAGCTCTTGCTGCTCTTCACGGTGCCTTGGCGCCCTATCTACAGAGACAACAGCACTGGGGATCTTTGCTTTCCTAGAGACGCAACATCTCATGGCGCTCGGCTGCGGCAGAGCCTCTTGACGAAAAGGCAAACGTCCGGCTCCTTCTCCCACAAGGAAGGGCCCAGCCCTGAAAGCTCTTGCTGCTCTTCACGATGTCTTGGCGCCCTATCTACAGGCACAGCAGCAGTGGGGATCTGTGCTTTCCCAGAGACGCAACATCTCAAGGCGCTCGGCCGCGGCAGAGCCTCTTGCCGAAAAGGCAAACGTCCGGCTCCTTCTCCCACAAGGAAGGGCCAGCCCTGAAAGCTCTTGCTGCTCTTCACGGTGCCTTGTCACCCTATGTACAGGCACAACAGCACTGGGGATCTGTGCTTTCCCAGAGACGCAACATCTCATGGCGCTCGGCCGCGTCAGAGCCTCTTGCCGAAAAGGCAAACGTCCGGCTCCTCCCACAAGGATGGGGCCAGCCCTGAAAGCTGTTGCTGCTCTTCACGGTGCCTTGGCGCCCTATCTACAGGCACAGCAGCAGTGGGGATCTGTGCTTTCCAGAGACGCAAGATCTCATGGCGCTCGGCCGCGGCAGAGCCTCTTGCCGAAAAGGCAAACGTCCGGCTCCTTCTCCCACAAGGAAGGGCCCAGCCCTCAAAGCTCTTGCTGCTCTTCACGGTGCCTTGGCGCCCTATCTACAGAGACAACAGCAGTGGGGATCTTTGCTTTCCCAGAGACGCAATATCTCATGGCGCTCAGCCGCGTCAGAGCCTCTTGCCGAAAAGGCAAACGTCCGGCTCCTTCTCCCAAAAGGAAGGGCCCAGCCCTGAAAGCTGTTGCTGCTCTTCACGGTGCCTTGGCGCCCTATCTACAGGCACAGCAGCAGTGGGGATCTGTGCTTTCCCAGAGACGCAACATCTCATGGCGCTCGGCCGCGGCAGAGCCTCTTGCCGAAAAGGCAAACGTCCGGCTCCTCCACAAGGATGGGGCCAGCCCTGAAAGCTGTTGCTGCTCTTCACGGTGCCTTGGCGCCCTATCTACAGGCACAGCAGCAGTGGGGATCTGTGCTTTCCAGAGACGCAAGATCTCATGGCTCTCGGCCGCGGCAGAGCCTCTTGCCGAAAAGGCAAACGTCCGGCTCCTTCTCACACAAGGAAGGGCCCAGCCCTGAAAGCTGTTGCTGCTCTTCACGGTGCCTTGGCGCCCTATCTACAGCCACAACAGCAGTGGGGATCTGTGCTTTCCCAGAGACGCAACATCTCATGGCGCTCAGCCGCGGCAGAGCCTCTTGCCGAAGAGGCAAACGTCCGGCTCCTCCCACAAGGATGGGGCCAGCCCTGAAAGCTGTTGCTGCTCTTCACGGTGTCTTGGTGCCCTATCTACAGGCACAACAGCAGTGGGGATCTGTGCTTTCCCAGAGACGCAACATCTCATGGCGCTCGGCCGCGGCAGAGCCTCTTGCCGAAAAGGCAAACGTCCGGCTCATACTACCACAAGGAAGGGCCCAGCCCTGAAAGCTCTTGCTGCTCTTCACGGTGCCTTGGCGCCCTATCTACAGAGACAAGAGCAGTGGGGATCTTTGCTTTCCCAGAGACGCAACATCTCATGGCGCTCGGCCGCGGCAGAGCCTCTTGCCGAAAAGGCAAACGTCCGCTCCTTCTCCCACAAGGAAGGGCCCAGCCTGAAAGCTCTTGCTGCTCTTCACGGTGCCTTGGCGCCCTATCTACAGGCACAGGCAGCAGTGGGGATCTGTGCTTTCCCAGAGACGCAACATCTCATGGCGCTCGGCCGCGGCAGAGCCTCTTGCCAAAAACGCAAACGTTCTGCTCCTTCTCTCACAAGGAAGGGCCCAGCCCTGAAAGCTGTTGCTGTTCTTCAAGGTGCCTTGGCGCCCTATCTAGAGGCACAGCAGCAGTTGGGATCTGTGCTTTCCCAGAGACGCAACATCTCATGGCGCTCGGCCGCGGCAGAGCCTCTTGCCGAAAAGGCAAACGTTCTGCTCCTTCTTGCACAAGGAAGGGCCCAGCACTGAAAGCTGTTGCTGCTCTTCACGGTGCCTTGGCGCCCTATCTACAGGCACAACAGCAGTGGGGATCTGTGCTTTCCCAGAGACGCAACATCTCATGGCGCTCGGCCGCGGCAGAGCCTCTTGCCGAAAAGGCAAACGTCCGGCTCCTCCCACAAGGATGGGGCCAGCCCTGAAAGCTGTTGCTGCTCTTCACGGTGTCTTGGCGCCCTATCTACAGGCACGGCAGCAGTGGGGATCTGTGCTTTCCCAGAGACGCAACATCTCATGGCGCTCGGCTGCGGCAGAGCCTCTTGCCGAAAAGGCAAACGTCCGGCTCCTTCTCCCACAAGGAAGGGCCCAGCCCTGAAAGCTCTTGCTGCTCTTCACGGTGCCTTGGCGCCCTATCTACAGAGACAGAGCAGTGGGGATCTTTGCTTTCCTAGAGACGCAACATCTCATGGCGCTCGGCCGCGGCAGAGCCTCTTGCCGAAAAGGCAAACGTCCGGCTCCTTCTCCCACAAGGAAGGGCCCAGCCCTGAAAGCTCTTGCTGCTCTTCACGGTGCCTTGGCGCCCTATCTACAGAGACAACAGCACTGGGGATCTTTGCTTTCCTAGAGAGGCAACATCTCATGGCGCTCGGCTGCGGCAGATCCTCTTGACGAAAAGGCAAACGTCCGGCTCCTTCTCCCACAAGGAAGGGCCCAGCCCTGAAAGCTGTTGCTGCTCTTCACGATGTCTTGGCGCCCTATCTACAGGCACAACAGCACTGGGGATCTGTGCTTTCCCAGAGACGCAACATCTCAAGGCGCTCGGCCGCGGCAGAGCCTCTTGCCGAAAAGGCAAACGTCCGGCTCCTTCTCCCACAAGGAAGGGCCCAGCCCTGAAAGCTCTTGCTGCTCTTCACGGTGCCTTGTCACCCTATGTACAGGCACAACAGCACTGGGGATCTGTGCTTTCCCAGAGACGCAACATCTCATGGCGCTCGGCCGCGTCAGAGCCTCTTGACGAAAAGGCAAACGTCTGGCTCCTCCCACAAGGATGGGGCCAGACCTGAAAGCTGTTGCTGCTCTTCACGGTGTCTTGGCGACCTATCTACAGGCACAGCAGCAGTGGGGATCTGTGCTTTCCCAGTGACGCAACATCTCATGGCGCTCGGACGCGGCAGAGCCTCTTGCCGAAAAGGCAAACGTCCGGCTCCTTCTCCCACAAGGAAGGGCCCAGCCCTGAAAGCTCTTGCTGCTCTTCACGGTGCCTTGGCGCCCTATCTACAGAGACAACAGCACTGGGGATCTTTGCTTTCCCAGAGACGCAACATCTCATGGCGCTCGGACGCGGCAGAGCCCTCTTGCCGAAAATGCAACGTCCGGCTCCTTCTCCACAAGGAAGGGCCCAGCCCTGAAAGCTCTTGCTGCTCTTCACGGTGCCTTGGCGCCCTATCTACAGAGACAACAGCAGTGGGGATCTTTGCTTTCCCAGAGACGCAATATCTCATGGCGCTCAGCCGCGTCAGAGCCTCTTGCCGAAAAGGCAAACGTCCGGCTCCTTCTCCCAAAAGGAAGGGCCCAGCCCTGAAAGCTGTTGCTGCTCTTCACGGTGCCTTGGCGCCCTATCTACAGGCACAACAGCAGTGGGGATCTGTGCTTTCCCAGAGACGCAACATCTCATGGCGCTCAGCCGCGGCAGAGCCTCTTGCCGAAAAGGCAAACGTCCGGCTCCTCCCACAAGCATGGGGCCAGCCCTGAAAGCTGTTGCTGCTCTTCACGGTGCATTGGCGCCCTATCTACAGGCACAGCAGCAGTGGGGATCTGTGCTTTCCAGAGACGCAACATCTCATGGCGCTCGGCCGCGGCAGAGCCTCTTGCCGAAAAGGCAAACGTCCGGCTCCTTATCACACAAGGAATGGCCCAGCCCTGAAAGCTGTTGCTGCTCTTCACGGTGCCTTGGCGCCCTATCTACAGCCACAACAGCAGTGGGGATCTGTGCTTTCCCCGAGACGCAACATCTCATGGCGCTCAGCCGCGTCAGAGCCTCTTGCCGAAGAGGCAAACGTCCGGCTCCTCCCACAAGGATGGGGCCAGCCCTGAAAGCTGTTGCTGCTCTTCACCTACCCTTGGAACCCTATCTACAGGCACAACAGCAGTGGGGATCTGTGCTTTCCCAGAGACGCAACATCTCATGGCTCCCGGCTGTGGCAGAGCCTCTTGCCGAAAAGGCAAATGTCCGGCTCCTTCTCCCACAAGGATGGGTACAGCCCTGAAAGCTCTTGCTGCTCTTCACGGTGCCTTGGCGCCCTATCTACAGAGACAACAGCACTGGGGATCTGTGCTTTCCCAGAGACGCAACATCTCATGGCGCTCGGCCGCGGCAGAGCCTCTTGCCGAAAAGGCAAACGTTCTGCTCCTTCTCCCACAAGGAAGGGCCCAGCCCTGAAAGCTCTTGCTGCTCTTCACCTACCCTTGGAACCCTATCTACAGGCACAACAGCACTGGGGATCTGTGCTTTCCCAGAGACGCAACATCTCATGGCTCCCGGCTGTGGCAGAGCCTCTTGCCGAAAAGGCAAATGTCCGGCTCCTTCTCCCACAAGGATGGGTACAGCCCTGAAAGCTCTTGCTGCTCTTCAAGGTGCCTTGGCGCCCTATCTACAGGCACAACAGCAGTTGGGATCTGTGCTTTCCCAGAGACGCAACATCTCATGGCGCTCGGCCGCAGCAGAGCCTCTTGCCGAAAAGGCAAACGTTCTGCTCCTTCTCCCACAAGGAAGGGCCCAGCCCTGAAAGCTGTTGCTGCTCTTCAAGGTGCCTTGGCGCCCTATCTAGACGCACAGCAGCAGTTGGGATCTGTGCTTTCCCAGAGACGCAACATCTCATGGCGCTCGGCCGCGTCAGAGCCTCTTGCCGAAAAGGCAAAACGTCCGGCTCCTCCCACAAGGATGGGGCCAGCCCTGAAAGCTGTTGCTGCTCTTCACAGTGCCTTGGCGCCCTATCTACAGGCACAGCAGCAGTGGGGATCTGTGCTTTCCCAGAGACGCAATATCTCATGGCGCTCGGCCGCGGCAGAGCCTCTTGCCGAAAGGCAAAAGTCCGGCTCCTTCTCACACAAAGAATGGCCCAGCCCTGAAAGCTGTTGCTGCTCTTCACGGTGCCTTGTCGCCCTATCTACAGCCACAACAGCAGTGGGGATCTGTGCTTTCCCAGAGACGCAACATCTCATGGCGCTCGGCCGCGGCAGAGCCTCTTGCCGAAAAGGCAAACGTCCGGCTCCTCCCACAAGGATGGGGCCAGCCCTGAAAGCTGTTGCTGCTCTTCACGGTGTCTTGGCGCCCTATCTACAGGCACAGCAGCAGTGGGGATCTGTGCTTTCCCAGAGACGCAACATCTCATGGCGCTCGGCCGCGGCAGAGCCTCTTGCCAAAAACGCAAACGTTCTGCTCCTTCTCCACAAGGAAGGGCCCAGCCCTGAAAGCTGTTGCTGCTCTTCAAGGTGCCTTGGCGCCCTATCTAGAGGCACAGCAGCAGTTGGGATCTGTGCTTTCCCGGAGACGCAACATCTCATGGCGCTCGGCCGCGGCAGAGCCTCTTGCCGAAAAGGCAAACGTTCTGCTCCTTCTTGCACAACGAAGGGCCCAGCACTGAAAGCTGTTGCTGCTCTTCACGGTGCCTTGGCGCCCTATCTACAGGCACAGCAGCAGTGGGGATCTGTGCTTTCCCAGAGACGCAACATCTGATGGCGCTCGGCCGCGGCAGAGCCTCTTGCCCAAAAGGCAAATGTCCGGCTCCTCCCACAAGGATGGGGCCAGCCCTGAAAGCTCTTGCTGCTCTTCACGGTGCCTTGGCACCCTATCTACAGGCACAACAGCACTGGGGACCTGTGCTTTCCCAGAGACGCAAGATCTCATGGCGCTCGACCGCGTCAGAGCCTCTTGCCGAAAAGGCAAAATTCTGGCTCCTTCTCCCACAAGGAAGGGCCCAGCCCTGAAAGCTCTTGCTGCTCTTCACGGTGCCTTGGCGCCCTATCTACAGAGACAACAGCACTGGGGATCTGTGCTTTCCCAGAGACGCAACATCTCATGGCGCTCGGGCCGCGGCAGAGCCTCTTGCCGAAAAGGCAAACGTTCTGCTCCTTCTCCCACAAGGAAGGGCCCAGCCCTGAAAGCTCTTGCTGCTCTTCACCTACCCTTGGAACCCTATCTACAGGCACAACAGCACTGGGGATCTGTGCTTTCCCAGAGACGCAACATCTCATGGCTCCCCGGCTGTGGCAGAGCCTCTTGCCGAAAAGGCAAATGTCCGGCTCCTTCTCCCACAAGGATGGGTACAGCCCTGAAAGCTCTTGCTGCTCTTCACGGTGCCTTGGCGCCCTATCTACAGGCACAACAGCAGTGGGGATCTGTGCTTTCCCAGAGACGCAACATCTCATGGCGCTCGGCCGCGGCAGAGCCTCTTGCAGAAAAGGCAAACGTCCGGCTCCTTCTCCCACAAGGAAGGGCCCAGCCCTGAAAGCTGTTGCTGCTCTTCACGGTGCCTTGGCGCCCTATCTACAGGCACAACAGCAGTGGGGATCTGTGCTTTTCCCAGAGACGCAAGATCTCTATGGCGCTCGGCCGCGGCAGAGCCTCTTGCCGAAAAGGCAAACGTCCGGCTCCTTCTCCCACAAGGAAGGGCCCAGCCCTGAAAGCTGTTGCTGCTCTTCACGGTGCCTTGGCGCCCTATCTACAGGCACAACAGCACTGGGGATCTGTGCTTTCCAGAGACGCAACATCTCATGGCGCTCGGCCGCGGCAGAGCCTCTTGCCGAAAAGGCAAACGTTCTGCTCCTTCTCCCACAAGGAAGGGCCCAGCCCTGAAAGCTCTTGCTGCTCTTCACCTACCCTTGGAACCCTATCTAAAGGCACAACAGCAGTGGGGATCTGTGCTTTCCCAGAGACGCAACATCTCATGGCTCCCGGCTGTGGCAGAGCCTCTTGCCGAAAAGGCAAACGTCCGGCTCCTCCCACAAGGATGGGCCAGCCCTGAAAGCTGTTGCTGCTTCACCTACCCTTGGCGCCCTATCTACAGGCACAACAGCACTGGGGATCTGTGCTTTCCCAGAGACGCAACATGTCATGTCGCTCGGCCGCGGCAGAGCCTCTTGCCGAGAAGGCAAACGTCCGGCTCCTTCTCCCACAAGGAAGGGCCCAGCCCTGAAAGCTCTTGCTGCTCTTCACGGTGCCTTGGCGCCCTATCTACAGGCACAACAGCACTGGGGATCTGTGCTTTCCCAGAGACTCAACATCTCATGGCGCTCGGCCGCGGCAGAGCCTCTTGCCGAAAAGGCAAACGTCCGGCTCCTTCTCACACAAGGAAGGGCCCAGCCCTGAAAGCTCTTGCTGCTCTTCACCTACCCTTGGAACCCTATCTACAGGCACAACAGCAGTGGGATCTGTGCTTTCCCAGAGACGCAACATCTCATGGCGCTCGGCCGCGGCAGTGCCTCTTGCCGAGAAGGCAAACGTCTGTCTCCTTCTCCCACAAGGAAGGGCCCAGCCCTGAAAGCTCTTGCTGCTCTTCACCTACCCTTGGCGCCCTATCTACAGGCACAACAGCACTGGGGATCTGTGCTTTCCCAGAGACGCAACATCTCATGGCGCTCGGCCGCGGCAGTGCCTCTTGCCGAGGAGGCAAACGTCTGTCTCCTTCTCCCACAAGGAAGGGCCCAGCCCTGAAAGCTCTTGCTGCTCTTCACCTACCCTTGGAACCCTATCTACAGGCACAACAGCACTGGGGATCTGTGCTTTCCCAGAGACGCAACATCTCATGGCGCTCGGCCGCGGCAGAGCCTCTTGCCGAAAAGGCAAACGTCCGTCTCCTTCTCCCACAAGGAAGGGCCCAGCCCTGAAAGCTCTGGATGCTCTTCACCTACCCTTGGCACCCTATCTGCAGGCACAACAGCACTGGGGATCTGTGCTTTCCCAGAGAGGCAACATCTCATAGCGCTCAGCAGCGAAAGAGCCTCTTGCCGAGAAGGCAAACGTCCGGCTCCTTCTCCCACAAGGAAGGGCCCAGCCCTGAATGCTGCTGCTGCTCTTCACCTATCCTTGGAACCCTATCTACAGGCACAACAGCAGAGGGGATCTGTGCTTTCCCAGAGACGCAACATCTCATGGCGCTCGGCAGCGAAAGAGCCTCTTGCCGAAAAGGCAAACGTCCGGCTCCTTCTCCCACAAGGAAGGGCCCAGCCCTGAAAGCTCTTGCTGCTCTTCACCTACCCTTGGCGCCCTATCTACAGGCACAACAGCACTGGGGATCTGTGCTTTCCCAGAGACGCAATCATCTCATGGTGCTCGGCCGCAGCAGAGCCTCTTACCGAGAAGGCAAACGTCCGGCTCCTTCTCCCACAAGGAAGGGCCCAGCCCTGAAAGCTCTTGCTGCTCTTCACCTACCCTTGGAACCCTATCTACAGGCACAACAGCACTGGGGATCTGTGCTTTCCCAGAGACGCAACATCTCATGGCGCTCGGCAGCGAAAGAGCCTCTTGCCGAGAAGGCAAACGTCCGTCTCCTTCTCCCACAAGGAAGGGCCCAGCCCTGAAAGCTCTTGCTGCTCTTCACCTACCCTTGGCGCCCTATCTACAGGCACAACAGCACTGGGGATCTGTGCTTTCCCAGAGACGCAACATGTCATGTTGCTCGGCCGCGGCAGAGCCTCTTGCCGAAAAGGCAAACGTCCGGCTCCTTCTCCCACAAGGAAGGGCCCAGCCCTGAAAGCTCTTGCTGCTCTTCACCTACCCTTGGCGCCCTATCTACAGGCACAACAGCACTGGGGATCTGTGCTTTCCCAGAGACGCAACATCTCATGGTGCTCGGCCGCAGCAGAGCCTCTTGCCGAGAAGGCAAACTTCCGGCTCCTTCTCCCACAAGGAAGGGCCCAGCCCTGAAAGCTCTTGCTGCTCTTCACCTACCCTTGGAACCCTATCTACAGGCACAACAGCACTGGGGATCTGTGCTTTCCCAGAGACGCAACATCTCATGGTGCTCGGCCGCAGCAGAGCGTCTTACCGAGAAGGCAAACGTCCGGCTCCTTCTCCCACAAGGAAGGGCCCAGCCCTGAAAGCTCTTGCTGCTCTTCACCTACCCTTGGAACCCTATCTACAGGCACAACAGCACTGGGGATCTGTGCTTTCCCAGAGACGCAACATCTCATGTCGCTCGGCCGCGGCAGAGCCTCTTTCCGAGAAGGCAAACGTCCGGCTCCTTCTCCCACAAGGAAGGGCCCAGCCCTGAAAGCTCTTGCTGCTCTTCACGGTGCCTTGGCGCCTTATCTACAGGCACAACAGCACTGGGAATCTGTGCTTTCCCAGAGACGCAACATGTCATAGCGCTCAGCAGCGAAAGAGCCTCTTGCCGAGAAGGCAAACGTCCGGCTCCTTCTCCCACAAGGAAGGGCCCAGCCCTGAAAGCTCTTGCTGCTCTTCACCTACCCTTGGCGCCCTATCTACAGGCACAACAGCACTGGGGATCTGTGCTTTCCCAGAGAGGACACATCTCATAGATCTCAGCATCGAAAGAGCCTCTTGCCGAAAAGGCAAACGTCTGGCTCCTTCTCCCACAAGGAAGGGCCCAGCCCTGAAAGCTCTTGCAGCTCTTCACGGTGCTTTGGCACCCTATCTACAGGCACGACAGCACTGGGAATCTGTGCTTTCCCAGAGACTCAACATCTCATGGCGCTCTGCAGCGAAAGAGCCTCTTGCCGAGAAGGTAAACGTCCGGCTCCTTCTCCCACAAGGAAGGGCCCAGCCCTGAAAGCTCTTGCTGCTCTTCACCTACCCTTGGCGCCCTATCTACAGGCACAACAGCACTGGGGATCTGTGCTTTCCCAGAGACTCAACATGTCATGTCGCTCGGCCGCGGCAGAGCCTCTTGCCGAGAAGGCAAACGTCCGGCTCCTTCTCCCACAAGGAAGGGCCCAGCCCTGAAAGCTCTTGCTGGTCTTCACGGTGCCTTGGCGCCCTATCTACAGGCACAACAGCACTGGGGATCTGTGCTTTCCCAGAGACTCAACATCTCATGGCGCTCGGCAGCGAAAGAGCCTCTTGCCGAAAAGGCAAACGTCGGGCTCCTTCTCCCACAAGGAAGGGCCCAGCCCTGAAAGCTCTTGCTGCTCTTCACGGTGCCTTGGCGCCCTATCTACAGGCACAACAGCACTGGGGATCTGTGCTTTCCCAGAGACGCAACATCTCATGGCGCTCGGCAGCGAAAGAGCCTCTTGCCGAAAAGGCAAACGTCCGGTTCCTTCTCCCACAAGGAAGGGCCCAGCCCTGAAAGCTCTTGCTGCTCTTCACCTACCCTTGGCGCCCTATCTACAGGCACAACAGCACTGGGGATCTGTGCTTTCCCAGAGACGCAACATCTCATGGCGCTCGGCCGCGGCAGAGCCTCTTACCGAGAAGGCAAACGTCCGGCTCCTTCTCCCACAAGGAAGGGCCCAGCCCTGAAAGCTCTTGCTGCTCTTCACCTACCCTTGGCGCCCTATCTACAGGCACAACAGCACTGGGGATCTGTGCTTTCCCAGAGACGCAACATGTCATGTCGCTCGGCCGCGGCAGAGCCTCTTGCCGAGAAGGCAAACGTCCGGCTCCTTCTCCCACAAGGAAGGGCCCAGCCCTGAAAGCTCTTGCTGCTCTTCACGGTGCCTTGGCGCCCTATCTACAGGCACAACAGCACTGGGGATCTGTGCTTTCCCAGAGACGCAACATCTCATGGCGCTCGGCAGCGAAAGAGCCTCTTGCCGAGAAGGCAAACGTCCGGCTCCTTCTCCCACAAGGAAGGGCCCAGCCCTGAAAGCTCTTGCTGCTCTTCACCTACCCTTGGCGCCCTATCTACAGGCACAACAGCAGAGGGGATCTGTGCTTTCCCAGAGACGCAACATCTCATGGCGCTCGGAAGCGAAAGAGCCTCTTGCCGAGGAGGCAAACGTCCGGCTCCTTCTCCCACAAGGAAGGGCCCAGCCCTGAAAGCTCTTGCTGCTCTTCACCTACCCTTGGCGCCCTATCTACAGGCACAACAGCACTGGGGATCTGTGCTTTCCCAGAGACGCAACATCTCATAGCGCTCGGCAGCGAAAGAGCCTCTTGCCGAGAAGGCAAACGTCCGGCTCCTTCTCCCACAAGGAAGGGCCCAGCCCTGAAAGCTCTTGCTGCTCTTCACCTACCCTTGGCACCCTATCTACAGGCACAACAGCACTGGGGATCTGTGCTTTCCCAGAGACGCAATCATCTCATGGTGCTCGGTCGCAGCAGAGCCTCTTACCGAGAAGGCAAACGTCCGGCTCCTTCTCCCACAAGGAAGGGCCCAGCCCTGAAAGCTCTTGCTGCTCTTCACCTACCCTTGGAACCCTATCTACAGGCACAACAGCACTGGGGATCTGTGCTTTCCCAGAGACGCAACATCTCATGGCGCTCTGCAGAGAAAAAGCCTCTTGCCGAGAAGGCAAACGTCCGGCTCCTTCTCCCACAAGGAAGGGCCCAGCCCTGAAAGCTCTTGCTGCTCTTCACCTACCCTTGGCGCCCTATCTACAGGCACAACAGCACTGGGGATCTGTGCTTTCCCAGAGACGCAACATGTCATGTCGCTCGGCCGCGACAGAGCCTCTTGCCGAGAAGGCAAACGTCCGGCTCCTTCTCCCACAAGGAAGGGCCCAGCCCTGAAAGCTCTTGCTGCTCTTCACGGTGCCTTGGCGCCCTATCTACAGGCACAACAGCACTGGGGATCTGTGCTTTCCCAGAGACTCAACATCTCATGGCGCTCGGCAGCGAAAGAGCCTCTTGCCGAGAAGGCAAACGTCCGGCTCCTTCTCACACAAGGAAGGGCCCAGCCCTGAAAGCTCTTGCTGCTCTTCACCTACCCTTGGAACCCTATCTACAGGCACAACAGCAGTGGGATCTGTGCTTTCCCAGAGACGCAACATCTCATGGCGCTCGGCCGCGGCAGTGCCTCTTGCCGAGAAGGCAAACGTCTGTCTCCTTCTCCCACAAGGAAGGGCCCAGCCCTGAAAGCTCTTGCTGCTCTTCACCTACCCTTGGCGCCCTATCTACAGGCACAACAGCACTGGGGATCTGTGCTTTCCCAGAGACGCAACATCTCATGGCGTTCGGCCGCGGCAGAGCCTCTTGCCGAGAAGGCAAACGTCCGGCTCCTTCTCCCACAAGGAAGGGCCCAGCCCTGAAAGCTCTTGCAGCTCTTCACGGTGCTTTGGCACCCTATCTACAGGCACGACAGCACTGGGGATCTGTGCTTTCCCAGAGACTCAACATCTCATGGCGCTCTGCAGCGAAAAAGCCTCTTGCCGAGAAGGCAAACGTCCGGCTCCTTCTCCCACAAGGAAGGTCCCAGCCCTGAAAGCTCTTGCTGCTCTTCACCTACCCTTGGCGCCCTATCTACAGGCACAACAGCACTGGGGATCTGTGCTTTCCCAGAGACGCAACATCTCATGGCGCTCGGCCGCGGCAGTGCCTCTTGCCGAGAAGGCAAACGTCTGTCTCCTTCTCCCACAAGGAAGGGCCCAGCCCTGAAAGCTCTTGCTGCTCTTCACCTACCCTTGGAACCCTATCTACAGGCACAACAGCACTGGGGATCTGTGCTTTCCCAGAGACGCAACATCTCATGGCGCTCGGCCGCGGCAGTGCCTCTTGCCGAGAAGGCAAACGTCTGTCTCCTTCTCCCACAAGGAAGGGCCCAGCCCTGAAAGCTCTTGCTGCTCTTCACCTACCCTTGGAACCCTATCTACAGGCACAACAGCACTGGGGATCTGTGCTTTCCCAGAGACGCAACATCTCATGGCGCTCGGCCGCGGTAGAGCCTCTTGCCGAAAAGGCAAACGTCCGTCTCCTTCTCCCACAAGGAAGGGCCCAGCCCTGAAAGCTCTGGATGCTCTTCACCTACCCTTGACACCCTATCTACAGGCACAACAGCACTGGGGATCTGTGCTTTCCCAGAGAGGCAACATCTCATAGCGCTCGGCCGCGGCAGAGCCTCTTGCCGAGAAGGCAAACGTCCGGCTCTTCTCCCACAAGGAAGGGCCCAGCCCTGAAAGCTCTTGCTGGTCTTCACGGTGCCTTGGCGCCCTATCTACAGGCACAACAGCACTGGGGATCTGTGCTTTCCCAGAGACTCAACATCTCATGGCGCTCGGCAGCGAAAGAGCCTCTTGCCGAGAAGGCAAACGTCCGGCTCCTTCTCCCACAAGGAAGGGCCCAGCCCTGAAAGCTCTTGCTGCTCTTCACCTACCCTTGGAACCCTATCTACAGGCACAACAGCAGTGGGATCTGTGCTTTCCCAGAGACGCAACATCTCAAAGCGCTCAGCAGCGAAAGATCCTCTTGCCGAGAAGGCAAACGTCCGGCTCCTTCTCCCACAAGGAAGGGCCCAGCCCTGAAAGCTCTTGCTGCTCTTCACCTACCCTTGGCGCCCTATCTACAGGCACAACAGCAGTGGGGATCTGTGCTTTCCCAGAGACGCAACATCTCATGGCGTTCGGCCGCGGCAGAGCCTCTTGCCGAAAAGGCAAACGTCCGGCTCCTTCTCCCACAAGGAAGGGCCCAGCCCTGAAAGCTCTTGCAGCTCTTCACGGTGCTTTGGCACCCTATCTACAGGCACGACAGCACTGGGAATCTGTGCTTTCCCAGAGACTCAACATCTCATGGCGCTCTGCAGCGAAAGAGCCTCTTGCCGAGAAGGCAAACGTCCGGCTCCTTCTCCCACAAGGAAGGGCCCAGCCCTGAAAGCTCTTGCTGCTCTTCACCTACCCTTGGCGCCCTATCTACAGGCACAACAGCACTGGGGATCTGTGCTTTCCCAGAGACGCAACGTGTCATGTCGCTCGGCCGCGGCAGAGCCTCTTGCCGAGGAGGCAAACGTCCGGCTCTTCTCCCACAAGGAAGGGCCCAGCCCTGAAAGCTCTTGCTGCTCTTCACCTACCCTTGGAACCCTATCTACAGGCACAACAGCACTGGGGATCTGTGCTTTCCCAGAGACGCAACATCTCATGGCGCTCGGCCGCGGCAGAGCCTCTTGCCGAAAAGGCAAACGTCCGTCTCCTTCTCCCACAAGGAAGGGCCCAGCCGTGAAAGCTCTGGATGCTCTTCACCTACCCTTGGCACCCTATCTACAGGCACAACAGCACTGGGGATCTGTGCTTTCCCAGAGAGGCAACATCTCATAGCGCTCAGCAGGGAAAGAGCCTCTTGCCGAGAAGGCAAACGTCCGGCTCCTTCTCCCACAAGGAAGGGCCCAGCCCTGAATGCTGCTGCTGCTCTTCACCTATCCTTGGAACCCTATCTACAGGCACAACAGCACTGGGGATCTGTGCTTTCCCAGAGACGCAATCATCTCATGGTGCTCGGCCGCAGCAGAGCCTCTTACCGAGAAGGCAAACGTCCGGCTCCTTCTCCCACAAGGAAGGGCCCAGCCCTGAAAGCTCTTGCTGCTCTTCACCTACCCTTGGAACCCTATCTACAGGCACAACAGCACTGGGGATCTGTGCTTTCCCAGAGACGCAACATCTCATGGCGTTCGGCCGCGGCAGAGCCTCTTGCCGAGAAGGCAAACGTCCGGCTCCTTCTCCCACAAGGAAGGGCCCAGCCCTGAAAGCTCTGGATGCTCTTCACCTACCCTTGGTGCCCTATCTACAGGCACAACAGCACTGGGGATCTGTGCTTTCCCAGAGACTCAACATCTCATGGCGCTAGGCAGCGAAAGAGCCTCTTGCCGAGAAGGCAAACGTCCGGCTCCTTCTCCCACAAGGAAGGGCCCAGCCCTGAAAGCTCTTGCTGCTCTTCACCTACCCTTGGCACCCTATCTACAGGCACAACAGCACTGGGGATCTGTGCTTTCCCAGAGACGCAACATCTCATGGCGCTCGGCCGCAGCAGAGCCTCTTACCGAGAAGGCAAACGTCCGGCTCCTTCTCCCACAAGGAAGGGCCCAGCCCTGAAAGCTCTTGCTGCTCTTCACCTACCCTTGGAACCCTATCTACAGGCACAACAGCACTGGGGATCTGTGCTTTCCCAGAGACGCAACATCTCATGGCGTTCGGCCGCGGCAGAGCCTCTTGCCGAAAAGGCAAACGTCCGGCTCCTTCTCCCACAAGGAAGGGCCCAGCCCTGAAAGCTCTTGCTGCTCTTCACCTACCCTTGGAACCCTATCTACAGACACAACAGCACTGGGGATCTGTGCTTTCCAAGAGAGGCAACATCTCATGGCGCTCGGCAGCGAAAGAGCCTCTTGCCGAGAAGGCAAACGTCCGGCTCCTTCTCCCACAAGGAAGGGCCCAGCCCTGAAATCTCTTGCTGCTCTTCACCTACCCTTGGCGCCCTATCTACAGGCACAACAGCACTGGGGATCTGTGCTTTCCCAGAGACGCAACATCTCATGGCGCTCGGCCGCGGCAGAGCCTCTTGCCGAGAAGGCAAACGTCTGGCTCCTTCTCCCACAAGGAAGGGCCCAGCCCTGAAAGCTCTTGCTGCTCTTCACGGTGCCTTGGCGCCTTATCTACAGACACAACAGCACTGGGGATCTGTGCTTTCCCAGAGACGCAACATCTCATAGCGCTCAGCAACGAAAGAGCCTCTTGCCGAGAAGGCAAACGTCCGGCTCCTTCTCCCACAAGGAAGGGCCCAGCCCTGAAAGCTCTTGCTGCTCTTCACGGTGCCTTGGCGCCCTATCTACAGGCACAACAGCACTGGGGATCTGTGCTTTCCCAGAGACGCAACATCTCATGGCGCTCGGCAGCGAAAGAGCCTCTTGCCGAGAAGGCAAACGTCCGTCTCCTTCTCCCACAAGGAAGGGCCCAGCCCTGAAAGCTGTTGCTGCTCTTCACCTACCCTTGGCGCCCTATCTACAGGCACAACAGCACTGGGGATCTGTGCTTTCCCAGAGACTCAACATCTCATGGCGCTCGGCCGCGGCAGTGCCTCTTGCCGAGAAGGCAAACGTCCGGCTCCTTCTCCCACAAGGAAGGGCCCAGCCCTGAAAGCTGCTGCTGCTCTTCACCTACACTGGGAACCCTATCTACAGGCACAACAGCACTGGGGATCTGTGCTTTCCCAGAGACTCAACATCTCATGGCGCTCAGCAGCGAAAGAGCCTCTTGCCGAGAAGGCAAACGTCCGGCTCCTTCTCCCACAAGGAAGGGCCCAGCCCTGAAAGCTGTTGCTGCTCTTCACCTACCCTTGGCGCCCTATCTACAGGCACAACAGCACTGGGGATCTGTGCTTTCCCAGAGACGCAACATCTCATGGCGCTCGGCCGCGGCAGTGCCTCTTGCCGAAAAGGCAAACGTCCGTCTCCTTCTCCCACAAGGAAGGGCCCAGCCCTGAAAGCTCTTGCTGCTCTTCACCTACCCTTGGAACCCTATCTGCAGGCACAACAGCACTGGGGATCTGTGCTTTCCCAGAGACGCAACATCTCATGGCGCTCGACAACGAATGAGAATCTTGCCGAGAAGGCAAACGTCCGGCTCCTTCTCCCACAAGGAAGGGCCCAGCCCTGAAAGCTCCTGCTGCTCTTCACGGTGCCTTGGCGCCCTATCTACAGGCACAAAAGCACTGGGGATCTGTGCTTTCCCAGAGACTCAACATCTCATGGCGCTCGGCAGCGAAAGAGCCTCTTGCAGAGAAGGCAAACGTCCGTCTCCTTCTCCCACAAGGAAGGGCCCAGCCCTGAAAGCTCCTGCTGCTCTTCACCTACACTTGGCGCCCTATCTACAGGCACAACAGCACTGGGGATCTGTGCTTTCCCAGAGACGCAACATCTCATGGCGCTCGGCCGCAGCAGTGCCTCTTGCCGAAATGGCAAACGTCTGTCTCCTTCTCCCACAAGGAAGGGCCCAGCCCTGAAGGCTCTTGCTGGTCTTCACGGTGCCTTGGCGCCCTATCTACAGGCACAAAAGCACTGGGGATCTGTGCTTTCCCAGAGAGGCAACATCTCATGGCGCTCGGCAGCGAAAGAGCCTCTTGCCGAGAAGGCAAACGTCCGGCTACATCTCCTACAAGGAAGGGCCCAGCCCTGAAAGCACTTGCTGCTCTTCACCTACCCTTGGCACCCTATCTACAGGCACAACACACTGGGGATCTGTGCTTTCCCAGAGACGCAACATCTCATGGCGCTCGGCCGCGGCAGTGCCTCTTGCCGAAATGGCAAACGTCTGTCTCCTTATCCCACAAGGAAGGGCCCAGCCCTAAAAGCTCTTGCTGGTCTTCACGGTGCCTTGGCGCCCTATCTACAGGCACAACAGCAGTCGGGATCTGTGCTTTCCCAGAGACGCAACATCTCATGGCGCTCGGCCGCGGCAGTGCCTCTTGCCGAGAAGGCAAACGTCCGTCTCCTTCTCCCACAAGGAAGGGCCCAGCCCTGAAAGCTCTTGCTGCTCTTCACCTACCCTTGGAACCCTATCTGCAGGCACAACAGCACTGGGGATCTGTGCTTTCCCAGAGACGCAACATCTCATGGCGCTTGACAACGAATGAGAATCTTGCCGAGAAGGCAAACGTCCGGCTCCTTCTCCCACAAGGAAGGGCCCAGCCCTGAAAGCTCTTGCTGCTCTTCACCTACACTTGCCGCCCTATCTACAGGCACAACAGCAGTGGGGATCTGTGCTTTCCCAGAGACACAATCATCTCATGGCGCTCGGCAGCGAAAGAGCTTCTTGCCGAGAAGGCAAACGTCCGGCTCCTTCTCCCACAAGGAAGGGCCCAGCCCTGAAAGCTGTTGCTGCTCTTCACCTACCCTTGGCGCCCTATCTACAGGCACAACAGCACTGGGGATCTGTGCTTTCCCAGAGACTCAACATCTCATGGCGCTCGGCCGCGGCAGTGCCTCTTGCCGAGAAGGCAAACGTCCGGCTCCTTCTCCCACAAGGAAGGGCCCAGCCCTGAAAGCTGCTGCTCTTCACCTACACTGGGAACCCTATCTACAGGCACAACAGCACTGGGGATCTGTGCTTTCCCAGAGACTCAACATCTCATGGCGCTCGGCAGCGAATGAGCCTCTTGCCGAGAAGGCAAACGTCCGGCTCCTTCTCCCACAAGGAAGGGCCCAGCCCTAAAAGCTGTTGCTGCTCTTCACCTACCCTTGGCGCCCTATCTACAGGCACAACAGCAGTGGGGATCTGTGCTTTCCCAGAGACGCAACATCTCATGGCGCTCGGCCGCGGCAGTGCCTCTTGCCGAGAAGGCAAACGTCCGTCTCCTTCTCCCACAAGGAAGGGCCCAGCCCTGAAAGCTCTTGCTGCTCTTCACCTACCCTTGGAACCCTATCTGCAGGCACAACAGCACTGGGGATCTGTGCTTTCCCAGAGACGCAACATCTCATGGCGCTCGACAACGAATGAGAATCTTGCCGAGAAGGCAAACGTCCGGCTCCTTCTCCCACAAGGAAGGGCCCAGCCCTGAAAGCTCCTGCTGCTCTTCACGGTGCCTTGGCGCCCTATCTACAGGCACAAAAGCACTGGGGATCTGTGCTTTCCCAGAGACTCAACATCTCATGGCGCTCGGCAGCGAAAGAGCCTCTTGCAGAGAAGGCAAACGTCCGGCTCCTTCTCCCACAAGGAAGGGCCCAGCCCTGAAAGCTCTGGATGCTCTTCACGGTGCTTTGGTACCCTATCTACAGGCACAACAGCACTGGGTATCTGTGCTTTCCCAGAGACTCAACGTCTCATGGCGCTCGGCAGCAGCAGTGCCTCTTGCCGAAAAGGCAAACGTCCGGCTCCATCCCCCACAAGGAAGGGCCCAGCCCTGAAAGCTCTTGCTGCTCTTCACCTACCCTTGGCGCCCTATCTACAGGCACAACAGCACTGGGGATCTGTACTTTCCGAGAGACGCAACATGTCATGTCGCTCGGCCGCGGCAGAGCCTCTTGCCGAAAAGGCAAACGTCCGGCTCCTTCTCCCACAAGGAAGGGCCCAGCCCTGAAAGCTCTTGCTGCTCTTCACGGTGCCTTGGCGCCCTATCTACAGGCACAACAGCACTGGGGATCTGTGCTTTCCCAGAGACTCAACATCTCATGGCGCTAGGCAGCGAAAGAGCCTCTTGCCGAGAAGGCAAACGTCCGGCTCCTTCTCCCACAAGGAAGGGCCCAGCCCTGAAAGCTCTTGCTGCTCTTCACCTACCCTTGGCACCCTATCTACAGGCACAACAGCACTGGGGATCTGTGCTTTCCCAGAGACGCAACATCTCATGGCGCTCGGCCGCAGCAGAGCCTCTTGCCGAGAAGGCAAACGTCCGGCTCCTTCTCCCACAAGGAAGGGCCCAGCCCTGAAATCTCTTGCTGCTCTTCACCTACCCTTGGCACCCTATCTACAGGCACAACAGCACTGGGGATCTGTGCTTTCCAAGAGAGGC
This sequence comes from Harpia harpyja, assembly GCF_026419915.1. Classification (NCBI taxonomy): domain Eukaryota; kingdom Metazoa; phylum Chordata; class Aves; order Accipitriformes; family Accipitridae; genus Harpia; species Harpia harpyja. The sequence continues at coordinate 51,741 of NW_026293152.1, forward strand.
AACATCTCATGGCGCTCGGCCGCGGCAGAGCCTCTTGCCGAAAAGGCAAACGTCCGGTTCCTTCTCCCACAAGGAAGGGCCCAGCCCTGAAATCTCTTGCTGCTCTTCACCTACCCTTGGCGCCCTATCTACAGGCACAACAGCACTGGGGATCTGTGCTTTCCCAGAGACTCAACATCTCATGGCGCTCGGCAGAGAAAGAGCCTCTTGCAGAGAAGGCAAACGTCCGGCTCCTTCTCCCACAAGGAAGGGGCCCAGCCCTGAAAGCTCTTGCTGCTCTTCACGGTGCCTTGGAACCCTATCTACAGGCACAACAGCACTGGGGATCTGTGCTTTCCAAGAGAGGCAACATCTCATGGCGCTCGGCAGCGAAAGAGCCTCTTGCCGAGAAGGCAAACGTCCGTCTCCTTCTCCCACAAGGAAGGGCCCAGCCCTGAAATCTCTTGCTGCTCTTCACCTACCCTTGGAACCCTATCTACAGACACAACAGCACTGGGGATCTGTGCTTTCCCAGAGACGCAACATCTCATAGCGCTCAGCAACGAAAGAGCCTCTTGCCGAGAAGGCAAACGTCCGGCTCCTTCCTCCACAAGGAAGGGCCCAGCCCTGAAAGCTCTTGCTGCTCTTCACGGTGCCTTGGCGCCCTATCTACAGGCACAACAGCACTGGGGATCTGTGCTTTCCCAGAGACGCAACATCTCATGGCGCTCGGCAGCGAAAGAGCCTCTTGCCGAGAAGGCAAACGTCCGTCTCCTTCTCCCACAAGGAAGGGCCCAGCCCTGAAAGCTCTTGCTGCTCTTCACCTACCCTTGGCGCCCTATCTACAGGCACAACAGCACTGGGGATCTGTGCTTTCCCAGAGACTCAACATCTCATGGCGCTCGGCCGCGGCAGTGCCTCTTGCCGAGAAGGCAAACGTCCGGCTCCTTCTCCCACAAGGAAGGGCCCAGCCCTGAAAGCTGTTGCTGCTCTTCACCTACCCTTGGCGCCCTATCTACAGGCACAACAGCACTGGGGATCTGTGCTTTCCCAGAGACGCAACATCTCATGGCGCTCGGCCGCGGCAGTGCCTCTTGCCGAAAAGGCAAACGTCCCTCTCCTTCTCCCACAAGGAAGGGCCCAGCCCTGAAAGCTGTTGCTGCTCTTCACCTACCCTTGGAACCCTATCTGCAGGCACAACAGCACTGGGGATCTGTGCTTTCCCAGAGACGCAACATCTCATGGCGCTCGACAACGAATGAGAATCTTGCCGAGAAGGCAAACGTCCGGCTCCTTCTCCCACAAGGAAGGGCCCAGCCCTGAAAGCTCCTGCTGCTCTTCACGGTGCCTTGGCGCCCTATCTACAGGCACAAAAGCACTGGGGATCTGTGCTTTCCCAGAGACTCAACATCTCATGGCGCTCGGCAGCGAAAGAGCCTCTTGCAGAGAAGGCAAACGTCCGTCTCCTTCTCCCACAAGGAAGGGCCCAGCCCTGAAAGCTCCTGCTGCTCTTCACCTACCCTTGGCGCCCTATCTACAGGCACAACAGCACTGGGGATCTGTGCTTTCCCAGAGACGCAACATCTCATGGCGCTCGGCCGCAGCAGTGCCTCTTGCCGAAATGGCAAACGTCTGTCTCCTTCTCCCACAAGGAAGGGCCCAGCCCTGAAGGCTTTTGCTGGTCTTCACGGTGCCTTGGCGCCCTATCTACAGGCACAAAAGCACTGGGGATCTGTGCTTTCCCAGAGAGGCAACATCTCATGGCGCTCGGCAGCGAAAGAGCCTCTTGCCGAGAAGGCAAACGTCCGGCTACATCTCCTACAAGGAAGGGCCCAGCCCTGAAAGCACTTGCTGCTCTTCACCTACCCTTGGCACCCTATGTACAGGCACAACACACTGGGGATCTGTGCTTTCCCAGAGACGCAACATCTCATGGCGCTCGGCCGCGGCAGTGCCTCTTGCCGAAATGGCAAACGTCTGTCTCCTTCTCCCACAAGGAAGGGCCCAGCCCTGAAAGCTCTTGCTGGTCTTCACGGTGCCTTGGCGCCCTATCTACAGGCACAACAGCACTGGGGATCTGTGCTTTCCCAGAGACGCAACATCTCATGGCGCTCGACAACGAATGAGAATCTTGCCGAGAAGGCAAACGTCCGGCTCCTTCTCCCACAAGGAAGGGCCCAGCCCTGAAAGCTCTTGCTGCTCTTCACCTACACTTGGCGCCCTATCTACAGGCACAACAGCACTGGGGATCTGTGCTTTCCCAGAGACGCAACATCTCATGGCGCTCGACAACGAATGAGAATCTTGCCGAGAAGGCAAACGTCCGGCTCCTTCTCCCACAAGGAAGGGCCCAGCCCTGAAAGCTCTTGCTGCTCTTCACCTACACTTGGCGCCCTATCTACAGGCACAACAGCACTGGGGATCTGTGCTTTCCCAGAGACGCAACATCTCATGGCGCTCGGGCCGCAGCAGTGCCTCTTGCCGAAATGGCAAACGTCTGTCTCCTTCTCCCACAAGGAAGGGCCCAGCCCTGAAAGCTCTTGCTGGTCTTCACGGTGCCTTGGCGCCCTATCTACAGGCACAAAAGCACTGGGGATCTGTGCTTTCCCAGAGAGGCAACATCTCATGGCGCTCGGCAGCGAAAGAGCCTCTTGCCGAGAAGGCAAACGTCCGGCTACATCTCCTACAAGGAAGGGCCCAGCCCTGAAAGCACTTGCTGCTCTTCACCTACCCTTGGCACCCTATCTAGAGGCACAACAGCACTGGGGATCTGTGCTTTCCCAGAGACGCAACATCTCATAGCGCTCGACGCGGCAGAGCCTCTTGCCGAGAAGGCAAACGTCTGGCTCCTTCTCCCACAAGGAAGGGCCCAGCCCTGAAAGCTCTGGATGCTCTTCACGGTGCTTTGGTACCCTATCTACAGGCACAACAGCACTGGGAATCTGTGCTTTCCCAGAGACTCAACGTCTCATGGCGCTCGGCAGCAGCAGTGCCTCTTGCCGAAAAGGCAAACGTCCGGCTCCATCCCCCACAAGGAAGGGCCCAGCCCTGAAAGCTCTTGCTGCTCTTCACCTACCCTTGGCGCCCTATCTACAGGCACAACAGCACTGGGGATCTGTACTTTCCGAGAGACGCAACATGTCATGTCGCTCGGCCGCGGCAGAGCCTCTTGCCGAAAAGGCAAACGTCCGGCTCCTTCTCCCACAAGGAAGGGCCCAGCCCTGAAAGCTCTTGCTGCTCTTCACGGGTGCCTTGGCGCCCTATCTACAGGCACAACAGCACTGGGGATCTGTGCTTTCCCAGAGACTCAACATCTCATGGCGCTAGGCAGCGAAAGAGCCTCTTGCCGAGAAGGCAAACGTCCGGCTCCTTCTCCCACAAGGAAGGGCCCAGCCCTGAAAGCTCTTGCTGCTCTTCACCTACCCTTGGCACCCTATCTACAGGCACAACAGCACTGGGGATCTGTGCTTTCCCAGAGACGCAACATCTCATGGCGCTCGGCCGCAGCAGAGCCTCTTACCGAGAAGGCAAACGTCCGGCTCCTTCTCCCACAAGGAAGGGCCCAGCCCTGAAAGCCTCTTGCTGCTCTTCACCTACCCTTGGAACCCTATCTACAGACACAACAGCACTGGGGATCTGTGCTTTCCCAGAGAGGCAACATCTCATGGCGCTCGGCAGCGAAAGAGCCTCTTGCCGAGAAGGCAAACGTCCGGCTCCTTCTCCCACAAGGAAGGGCCCAGCCCTGAAATCTCTTGCTGCTCTTCACCTACCCTTGGCACCCTATCTACAGGCACAACAGCACTGGGGATCTGTGCTTTCCAAGAGAGGCAACATCTCATGGCGCTCGGCCGCGGCAGAGCCTCTTGCCGAAAAGGCAAACGTCCGGTTCCTTCTCCCACAAGGAAGGGCCCAGCCCTGAAATCTCTTGCTGCTCTTCACCTACCCTTGGCGCCCTATCTACAGGCACAACAGCACTGGGGATCTGTGCTTTCCCAGAGACTCAACATCTCATGGCGCTCGGCAGAGAAAGAGCCTCTTGCAGAGAAGGCAAACGTCCGGCTCCTTCTCCCACAAGGAAGGGCCCCAGCCCTGAAAGCTCTTGCTGCTCTTCACGGTGCCTTGGCGCCCTATCTACAGGCACAACAGCACTGGGGATCTGTGCTTTCCAAGAGAGGCAACATCTCATGGCGCTCGGCAGCGAAAGAGCCTCTTGCCGAGAAGGCAAACGTCCGTCTCCTTCTCCCACAAGGAAGGGCCCAGCCCTGAAAGCTGTTGCTGCTCTTCACCTACCCTTGGAACCCTATCTACAGGCACAACAGCACTGGGGATCTGTGCTTTCCCAGAGACGCAACATCTCATGGCGCTCGGCCGCGGCAGAGCCTCTTGCCGAGAAGGCAAACGTCTGGCTCCTTCTCCCACAAGGAAGGGCCCAGCCCTGAAAGCTCTTGCTGCTCTTCACGGTGCCTTGGCGCCTTATCTACAGACACAACAGCACTGGGGGATCTGTGGCTTTCCCAGAGACGCAACATCTCATAGCGCTCAGCAACGAAAGAGCCTCTTGCCGAGAAGGCAAACGTCCGGCTCCTTCTCCCACAAGGAAGGGCCCAGCCCTGAAAGCTCTTGCTGCTCTTCACGGTGCCTTGGCGCCCTATCTACAGGCACAACAGCACTGGGGATCTGTGCTTTCCCAGAGACGCAACATCTCATGGCGCTCGGCAGCGAAAGAGCCTCTTGCCGAGAAGGCCAAACGTCCGTCTCCTTCTCCCACAAGGAAGGTCCCAGCCCTGAAAGCTGTTGCTGCTCTTCACCTACCCTTGGCGCCCTATCTACAGGCACAACAGCACTGGGGATCTGTGCTTTCCCAGAGACTCAACATCTCATGGCGCTCGGCCGCGGCAGTGCCTCTTGCCGAGAAGGCAAACGTCCGGCTCCTTCTCCCACAAGGAAGGGCCCAGCCCTGAAAGCTGCTGCTGCTCTTCACCTACACTGGGAACCCTATCTACAGGCACAACAGCACTGGGGATCTGTGCTTTCCCAGAGACTCAACATCTCATGGCGCTCAGCAGCGAAAGAGCCTCTTGCCGAGAAGGCAAACGTCCGGCTCCTTCTCCCACAAGGAAGGGCCAGCCCTGAAAGCTGTTGCTGCTCTTCACCTACCCTTGGCGCCCTATCTACAGGCACAACAGCACTGGGGATCTGTGCTTTCCCAGAGACGCAACATCTCATGGCGCTCGGCCGCGGCAGTGCCTCTTGCCGAAAAGGCAAACGTCCGTCTCCTTCTCCCACAAGGAAGGGCCCAGCCCTGAAAGCTGTTGCTGCTCTTCACCTACCCTTGGAACCCTATCTGCAGGCACAACAGCACTGGGGATCTGTGCTTTCCCAGAGACGCAACATCTCATGGCGCTCGACAACGAATGAGAATCTTGCCGAGAAGGCAAACGTCCGGCTCCTTCTCCCACAAGGAAGGGCCCAGCCCTGAAAGCTCCTGCTGCTCTTCACGGTGCCTTGGCGCCCTATCTACAGGCACAAAAAGCACTGGGGATCTGTGCTTTCCCAGAGACTCAACATCTCATGGCGCTCGGCAGCGAAAGAGCCTCTTGCAGAGAAGGCAAACGTCCGTCTCCTTCTCCCACAAGGAAGGGCCCAGCCCTGAAAGCTCCTGCTGCTCTTCACCTACACTTGGCGCCCTATCTACAGGCACAACAGCACTGGGGATCTGTGCTTTCCCAGAGACGCAACATCTCATGGCGCTCGGCCGCAGCAGTGCCTCTTGCCGAAATGGCAAACGTCTGTCTCCTTCTCCCACAAGGAAGGGCCCAGCCCTGAAGGCTCTTGCTGGTCTTCACGGTGCCTTGGCGCCCTATCTACAGGCACAACAGCACTGGGGATCTGTGCTTTCCCAGAGAGGCAACATCTCATGGCGCTCGGCAGCGAAAGAGCCTCTTGCCGAGAAGGCAAACGTCCGGCTACATCTCCTACAAGGAAGGGCCCAGCCCTGAAAGCACTTGCTGCTCTTCACCTACCCTTGGCACCCTATCTACAGGCACAACACACTGGGGATCTGTGCTTTCCCAGAGACGCAACATCTCATGGCGCTCGGCCGCGGCAGTGCCTCTTGCCGAAATGGCAAACGTCTGTCTCCTTCTCCCACAAGGAAGGGCCCAGCCCTGAAAGCTCTTGCTGGTCTTCACGGTGCCTTGGCGGTGCCTTGGCGCCCTATCTACAGGCACAACAGCAGTGGGGATCTGTGCTTTCCCAGAGACGCAACATCTCATGGCGCTCGGCCGCGGCAGTGCCTCTTGCCGAGAAGGCAAACGTCCGTCTCCTTCTCCCACAAGGAAGGGCCCAGCCCTGAAAGCTCTTGCTGCTCTTCACCTACCCTTGGAACCCTATCTGCAGGCACAACAGCACTGGGGATCTGTGCTTTCCCAGAGACGCAACATCTCATGGCGCTCGACAACGAATGAGAATCTTGCCGAGAAGGCAAACGTCCGGCTCCTTCTCCCACAAGGAAGGGCCCAGCCCTGAAAGCTCTTGCTGCTCTTCACCTACACTTGGCGCCCTATCTACAGGCACAACAGCACTGGGGATCTGTGCTTTCCCAGAGACGCAACATCTCATGGCGCTCGACAACGAATGAGAATCTTGCCGAGAAGGCAAACGTCCGGCTCCTTCTCCCACAAGGAAGGGCCCAGCCCTGAAAGCTCCTGCTGCTCTTCACCTACACTTGGCGCCCTATCTACAGGCACAACAGCACTGGGGATCTGTGCTTTCCCAGAGACGCAACATCTCATGGCGCTCGGCCGCAGCAGTGCCTCTTGCCGAAATGGCAAACGTCTGTCTCCTTCTCCCACAAGGAAGGGCCCAGCCCTGAAAGCTCTTGCTGGTCTTCACGGTGCCTTGGCGCCCTATCTACAGGCACAAAAGCACTGGGGATCTGTGCTTTCCCAGAGAGGCAACATCTCATGGCGCTCGGCAGCGAAAGAGCCTCTTGCCGAGAAGGCAAACGTCCGGCTACATCTCCTACAAGGAAGGGCCCAGCCCTGAAAGCACTTGCTGCTCTTCACCTACCCTTGGCACCCTATCTACAGGCACAACAGCACTGGGGATCTGTGCTTTCCCAGAGACGCAACATCTCATGGCGCTCGGCCGCGGCAGTGCCTCTTGCCGAAATGGCAAACGTCTGTCTCCTTCTCCCACAAGGAAGGGCCCAGCCCTGAAAGCTCTTGCTGGTCTTCACGGTGCCTTGGCGCCCTATCTACAGGCACAACAGCACTGGGGATCTGTGCTTTCCCAGAGACGCAACATCTCATGGCGCTCGGCCGCGGCAGTGCCTCTTGCCGAGAAGGCAAACGTCCGTCTCCTTCTCCCACAAGGAAGGGCCCAGCCCTGAAAGCTCTTGCTGCTCTTCACCTACCCTTGGAACCCTATCTGCAGGCACAACAGCACTGGGGATCTGTGCTTTCCCAGAGACGCAACATCTCATGGCGCTCGGCAGCGAAAGAGCCTCTTGCAGAGAAGGCAAACGTCCGGCTCCTTCTCCCACAAGGAAGGGCCCAGCCCTGAAAGCTCCTGCTGCTCTTCACCTACACTTGGCGCCCTATCTACAGGCACAACAGCACTGGGGATCTGTGCTTTCCCAGAGACGCAACATCTCATGGCGCTCGGCCGCAGCAGTGCCTCTTGCCGAAATGGCAAACGTCTGTCTCCTTCTCCCACAAGGAAGGGCCCAGCCCTGAAAGCTCTTGCTGGTCTTCACGGTGCCTTGGCGCCCTATCTACAGGCACAAAAGCACTGGGGATCTGTGCTTTCCCAGAGAGGCAACATCTCATGGCGCTCGGCAGCGAAAAGAGCCTCTTGCCGAGAAGGCAAACGTCCCGGCTCCTTCTCCCACAAGGAAGGGCCCAGCCCTGAAAGCACTTGCTGCTCTTCACCTACCCTTGGCACCCTATCTACAGGCACAACAGCACTGGGGATCTGTGCTTTCCCAGAGACGCAACATCTCATGGCGCTCGGCCGCGGCAGTGCCTCTTGCCGAAATGGCAAACGTCTGTCTCCTTCTCCCACAAGGAAGGGCCCAGCCCTGAAGGCTCTTGCTGGTCTTCACGGTGCCTTGGCGCCCTATCTACAGGCACAAAAGCACTGGGGATCTGTGCTTTCCCAGAGAGGCAACATCTCATGGCGCTCGGCAGCGAAAGAGCCTCTTGCCGAGAAGGCAAACGTCCGGCTACATCTCCTACAAGGAAGGGCCCAGCCCTGAAAGCACTTGCTGCTCTTCACCTACCCTTGGCACCCTATCTACAGGCACAACACACTGGGGATCTGTGCTTTCCCAGAGACGCAACATCTCATGGCGCTCGGCCGCGGCAGTGCCTCTTGCCGAAATGGCAAACGTCTGTCTCCTTCTCCCACAAGGAAGGGCCCAGCCCTGAAAGCTCTTGCTGGTCTTCACGGTGCCTTGGCGCCCTATCTACAGGCACAACAGCAGTGGGGATCTGTGCTTTCCCAGAGACGCAACATCTCATGGCGCTCGGCCGCGGCAGTGCCTCTTGCCGAGAAGGCAAACGTCCGTCTCCTTCTCCCACAAGGAAGGGCCCAGCCCTGAAAGCTCTTGCTGCTCTTCACCTACCCTTGGAACCCTATCTGCAGGCACAACAGCACTGGGGATCTGTGCTTTCCCAGAGACGCAACATCTCATGGCGCTCGACAACGAATGAGAATCTTGCCGAGAAGGCAAACGTCCGGCTCCTTCTCCCACAAGGAAGGGCCCAGCCCTGAAAGCTCTTGCTGCTCTTCACCTACACTTGGCGCCCTATCTACAGGCACAACAGCACTGGGGATCTGTGCTTTCCCAGAGACGCAACATCTCATGGCGCTCGACAACGAATGAGAATCTTGCCGAGAAGGCAAACGTCCGGCTCCTTCTCCCACAAGGAAGGGCCCAGCCCTGAAAGCTCCTGCTGCTCTTCACCTACACTTGGCGCCCTATCTACAGGCACAACAGCACTGGGGATCTGTGCTTTCCCAGAGACGCAACATCTCATGGCGCTCGGCCGCAGCAGTGCCTCTTGCCGAAATGGCAAACGTCTGTCTCCTTCTCCCACAAGGAAGGGCCCAGCCCTGAAAGCTCTTGCTGGTCTTCACGGTGCCTTGGCGCCCTATCTACAGGCACAAAAGCACTGGGGATCTGTGCTTTCCCAGAGAGGCAACCATCTCATGGCGCTCGGCAGCGAAAGAGCCTCTTGCCGAGGAAGGCAAACGTCCGGCTACATCTCCTACAAGGAAGGGCCCAGCCCTGAAAGCACTTGCTGCTCTTCACCTACCCTTGGCACCCTATCTACAGGCACAACAGCACTGGGGATCTGTGCTTTCCCAGAGACGCAACATCTCATGGCGCTCGGCCGCGGCAGTGCCTCTTGCCGAAATGGCAAACGTCTGTCTCCTTCTCCCACAAGGAAGGGCCCAGCCCTGAAAGCTCTTGCTGCTCTTCACGGTGCCTTGGCGCCCTATCTACAGGCACAACAGCACTGGGGATCTGTGCTTTCCCAGAGACGCAACATCTCATGGCGCTCGGCCGCGGCAGTGCCTCTTGCCGAGAAGGCAAACGTCCGTCTCCTTCTCCCACAAGGAAGGGCCCAGCCCTGAAAGCTCTTGCTGCTCTTCACCTACCCTTGGAACCCTATCTGCAGGCACAACAGCACTGGGGATCTGTGCTTTCCCAGAGACGCAACATCTCATGGCGCTCGGCAGCGAAAGAGCCTCTTGCAGAGAAGGCAAACGTCCGGCTCCTTCTCCCACAAGGAAGGGCCCAGCCCTGAAAGCTCCTGCTGCTCTTCACCTACACTTGGCGCCCTATCTACAGGCACAACAGCACTGGGGATCTGTGCTTTCCCAGAGACGCAACATCTCATGGCGCTCGGCCGCAGCAGTGCCTCTTGCCGAAATGGCAAACGTCTGTCTCCTTCTCCACAAGGAAGGGCCCAGCCCTGAAAGCTCTTGCTGGTCTTCACGGTGCCTTGGCGCCCTATCTACAGGCACAAAAGCACTGGGGATCTGTGCTTTCCCAGAGAGGCAACATCTCATGGCGCTCGGCAGCGAAAGAGCCTCTTGCCGAGAAGGCAAACGTCCGGCTCCTTCTCCCACAAGGAAGGGCCCAGCCCTGAAAGCACTTGCTGCTCTTCACCTACCCTTGGCACCCTATCTACAGGCACAACAGCACTGGGGATCTGTGCTTTCCCAGAGACGCAACATCTCATGGCGCTCGGCCGCGGCAGAGTGCCTCTTGCCGAAATGGCAAACGTCCGTCTCCTTCTCCCACAAGGAAGGGCCCAGCCCTGAAAGCTCTTGCTGCTCTTCACGGTGCCTTGGCGCCTTATCTACAGGCACAACAGCACTGGGGATCTGTGCTTTCCCAGAGACGCAACATCTCATAGCGCTCGGCAGCGAAAGAGCCTCTTGCCGAGAAGGCAAACGTCCGGCTCCTTCTCCCACAAGGAAGGGCCCAGCCCTGAAAGCTCTTGCTGCTCTTCACCTACCCTTGGAACCCTATCTACAGGCACAACAGCACTGGGGATCTGTGCTTTCCCAGAGACGCAACATCTCATGGTGCTCGGCCGCAGCAGAGCGTCTTACCGAGAAGGCAAACGTCCGGCTCCTTCTCCCACAAGGAAGGGCCCAGCCCTGAAAGCTCTTGCTGCTCTTCACCTACCCTTGGAACCCTATCTACAGGCACAACAGCACTGGGGATCTGTGCTTTCCCAGAGACGCAACATCTCATGGCGCTCGACAACGAATGAGAATCTTGCCGAGAAGGCAAACGTCCGGCACCTTCTCCCACAAGGAAGGGCCCAGCCCTGAAAGCTCCTGCTGCTCTTCACGGTGCCTTGGCGCCCTATCTACAGGCACAAAAGCACTGGGGATCTGTGCTTTCCCAGAGACTCAACATCTCATGGCGCTCGGCAGCGAAAGAGCCTCTTGCAGAGAAGGCAAACGTCCGGCTCCTTCTCCCACAAGGAAGGGCCCAGCCCTGAAAGCTCCTGCTGCTCTTCACCTACACTTGGCGCCCTATCTACAGGCACAACAGCACTGGGGATCTGTGCTTTCCCAGAGACGCAACATCTCATGGCGCTCGGCCGCAGCAGTGCCTCTTGCCGAAATGGCAAACGTCTGTCTCCTTCTCCCACAAGGAAGGGCCCAGCCCTGAAAGCTCTTGCTGGTCTTCACGGTGCCTTGGCGCCCTATCTACAGGCACAACAGCACTGGGGATCTGTGCTTTCCCAGAGACGCAACATCTCATGGCGCTCGGCCGCGGCAGTGCCTCTTGCCGAGAAGACAAACGTCCGTCTCCTTCTCCCACAAGGAAGGGCCCAGCCCTGAAAGCTCTTGCTGCTCTTCACGGTGCCTTGGCGCCCTATCTACAGGCACAAAAGCACTGGGGATCTGTGCTTTCCCAGAGACTCAACATCTCATGGCGCTCGGCGGCGAAAGAGCCTCTTGCAGAGAAGGCAAACGTCCGGCTCCTTCTCCCACAAGGAAGGGCCCAGCCCTGAAAGCTCCTGCTGCTCTTCACCTACACTTGGCGCCCTATCTACAGGCACAACAGCACTGGGGATCTGTGCTTTCCCCAGAGACGCAACATCTCATGGCGCTCGGCCGCAGCAGTGCCTCTTGCCGAAATGGCAAACGTCTGTCTCCTTCTCCCACAAGGAAGGGCCCAGCCCTGAAAGCTCTTGCTGGGTCTTCACGGTGCCTTGGCGCCCTATCTACAGGCACAAAAGCACTGGGGATCTGTGCTTTCCCAGAGAGGCAACATCTCATGGCGCTCGGCAGCGAAAGAGCCTCTTGCCGAGAAGGCAAACGTCCGGCTACATCTCCTACAAGGAAGGGCCCAGCCCTGAAAGCACTTGCTGCTCTTCACCTACCCTTGGCACCCTATCTACAGGCACAACAGCACTGGGGATCTGTGCTTTCCCAGAGACGCAACATCTCATGGCGCTCGGCCGCGGCAGTGCCTCTTGCCGAAATGGCAAACGTCCGTCTCCTTCTCCCACAAGGAAGGGCCCAGCCCTGAAAGCTCTTGCTGCTCTTCACGGTGCCTTGGCGCCTTATCTACAGGCACAACAGCACTGGGGATCTGTGCTTTCCCAGAGACGCAACATCTCATAGCGCTCGGCAGCGAAAGAGCCTCTTGCCGAGAAGGCAAACGTCCGGCTCCTTCTCCCACAAGGAAGGGCCCAGCCCTGAAAGCTCTTGCTGCTCTTCACCTACCCTTGGAACCCTATCTACAGGCACAACAGCACTGGGGATCTGTGCTTTCCCAGAGACGCAACATCTCATGGTGCTCGGCCGCAGCAGAGCGTCTTACCGAGAAGGCAAACGTCCGGCTCCTTCTCCCACAAGGAAGGGCCCAGCCCTGAAAGCTCTTGCTGCTCTTCACCTACCCTTGGAACCCTATCTACAGGCACAACAGCACTGGGGATCTGTGCTTTCCCAGAGACGCAACATCTCATGGCGCTCGACAACGAATGAGAATCTTGCCGAGAAGGCAAACGTCCGGCTCCTTCTCCCACAAGGAAGGGCCCAGCCCTGAAAGCTCCTGCTGCTCTTCACGGTGCCTTGGCGCCCTATCTACAGGCACAAAAGCACTGGGGATCTGTGCTTTCCCAGAGACTCAACATCTCATGGCGCTCGGCCGCGGCAGTGCCTCTTGCCGAAATGGCAAACGTCCGGCTCCTTCTCCCACAAGGAAGGGCCCAGCCCTGAAAGCTCCTGCTGCTCTTCACCTACACTTGGCGCCCTATCTACAGGCACAACAGCACTGGGGATCTGTGCTTTCCCAGAGACTCAACATCTCATGGCGCTCGGCCGCAGCAGTGCCTCTTGCCGAAATGGCAAACGTCTGTCTCCTTCTCCCACAAGGAAGGGCCCAGCCCTGAAAGCTCTTGCTGGTCTTCACGGTGCCTTGGCGCCCTATCTACAGGCACAAAAGCACTGGGGATCTGTGCTTTCCCAGAGAGGCAACATCTCATGGCGCTCGGCAGCGAAAGAGCCTCTTGCCGAGAAGGCAAACGTCCGGCTACATCTCCTACAAGGAAGGGCCCAGCCCTGAAAGCACTTGCTGCTCTTCACCTACCCTTGGCACCCTATCTACAGGCACAACAGCACTGGGGATCTGTGCTTTCCCAGAGACGCAACATCTCATGGCGCTCGGCCGCGGCAGTGCCTCTTGCCGAAATGGCAAACGTCCGTCTCCTTCTCCCACAAGGAAGGGCCCAGCCCTGAAAGCTCTTGCTGCTCTTCACGGTGCCTTGGCGCCTTATCTACAGGCACAACAGCACTGGGGATCTGTGCTTTCCCAGAGACGCAACATCTCATAGCGCTCGGCAGCGAACGAGCCTCTTGCCGAGAAGGCAAACATCCGGCTCCTTCTCCCACAAGGAAGGGCCCAGCCCTGAAAGCTCTTGCTGCTCTTCACCTACCCTTGGAACCCTATCTACAGGCACAACAGCACTGGGGATCTGTGCTTTCCCAGAGACGCAACATCTCATGGTGCTCGGCCGCAGCAGAGCGTCTTACCGAGAAGGCAAACGTCCGGCTCCTTCTCCCACAAGGAAGGGCCCAGCCCTGAAAGCTCTTGCTGCTCTTCACCTACCCTTGGAACCCTATCTACAGGCACAACAGCACTGGGGATCTGTGCTTTCCCAGAGACGCAACATCTCATGGCGCTCGACAACGAATGAGAATCTTGCCGAGAAGGCAAACGTCCGGCTCCTTCTCCCACAAGGAAGGGCCCAGCCCTGAAAGCTCCTGCTGCTCTTCACGGTGCCTTGGCGCCCTATCTACAGGCACAAAAGCACTGGGGATCTGTGCTTTCCCAGAGACTCAACATCTCATGGCGCTCGGCAGCGAAAGAGCCTCTTGCAGAGAAGGCAAACGTCCGGCTCCTTCTCCCACAAGGAAGGGCCCAGCCCTGAAAGCTCCTGCTGCTCTTCACCTACACTTGGCGCCCTATCTACAGGCACAACAGCACTGGGGATCTGTGCTTTCCCAGAGACGCAACATCTCATGGCGCTCGGCCGCAGCAGTGCCTCTTGCCGAAATGGCAAACGTCTGTCTCCTTCTCCCACAAGGAAGGGCCCAGCCCTGAAAGCTCTTGCTGGTCTTCACGGTGCCTTGGCGCCCTATCTACAGGCACAACAGCACTGGGGATCTGTGCTTTCCCAGAGACGCAACATCTCATGGCGCTCGGCCGCGGCAGTGCCTCTTGCCGAGAAGACAAACGTCCGTCTCCTTCTCCCACAAGGAAGGGCCCAGCCCTGAAAGCTCTTGCTGCTCTTCACGGTGCCTTGGCGCCCTATCTACAGGCACAAAAGCACTGGGGATCTGTGCTTTCCCAGAGACTCAACATCTCATGGCGCTCGGCGGCGAAAGAGCCTCTTGCAGAGAAGGCAAACGTCCGGCTCCTTCTCCCACAAGGAAGGGCCCAGCCCTGAAAGCTCCTGCTGCTCTTCACCTACACTTGGCGCCCTATCTACAGGCACAACAGCACTGGGGATCTGTGCTTTCCCAGAGACGCAACATCTCATGGCGCTCGGCCCGCAGCAGTGCCTCTTGCCGAAATGGCAAACGTCTGTCTCCTTCTCCCACAAGGAAGGGCCCAGCCCTGAAAGCTCTTGCTGGTCTTCACGGTGCCTTGGCGCCCTATCTACAGGCACAAAAGCACTGGGGATCTGTGCTTTCCCAGAGAGGCAACATCTCATGGCGCTCGGCAGCGAAAGAGCCTCTTGCCGAGAAGGCAAACGTCCGGCTACATCTCCTACAAGGAAGGGCCCAGCCCTGAAAGCACTTGCTGCTCTTCACCTACCCTTGGCACCCTATCTACAGGCACAACAGCACTGGGGATCTGTGCTTTCCCAGAGACGCAACATCTCATGGCGCTCGGCCGCGGCAGTGCCTCTTGCCGAAATGGCAAACGTCCGGCTCCTTCTCCCACAAGGAAGGGCCCAGCCCTGAAAGCTCTTGCTGCTCTTCACGGTGCCTTGGCGCCTTATCTACAGGCACAACAGCACTGGGGATCTGTGCTTTCCCAGAGACGCAACATCTCATAGCGCTCGGCAGCGAAAGAGCCTCTTGCCGAGAAGGCAAACGTCCGGCTCCTTCTCCCACAAGGAAGGGCCCAGCCCTGAAAGCTCTTGCTGCTCTTCACCTACCCTTGGAACCCTATCTACAGGCACAACAGCACTGGGGATCTGTGCTTTCCCAGAGACGCAACATCTCATGGTGCTCGGCCGCAGCAGAGCGTCTTACCGAGAAGGCAAACGTCCGGCTCCTTCTCCCACAAGGAAGGGCCCAGCCCTGAAAGCTCTTGCTGCTCTTCACCTACCCTTGGAACCCTATCTACAGGCACAACAGCACTGGGGATCTGTGCTTTCCCAGAGACGCAACATCTCATGGCGCTCGACAACGAATGAGAATCTTGCCGAGAAGGCAAACGTCCGGCTCCTTCTCCCACAAGGAAGGGCCCAGCCCTGAAAGCTCCTGCTGCTCTTCACGGTGCCTTGGCGCCCTATCTACAGGCACAAAAGCACTGGGGATCTGTGCTTTCCCAGAGACTCAACATCTCATGGCGCTCGGCCGCGGCAGTGCCTCTTGCCGAAATGGCAAACGTCCGGCTCCTTCTCCCACAAGGAAGGGCCCAGCCCTGAAAGCTCCTGCTGCTCTTCACCTACACTTGGCGCCCTATCTACAGGCACAACAGCACTGGGGATCTGTGCTTTCCCAGAGACTCAACATCTCATGGCGCTCGGCCGCAGCAGTGCCTCTTGCCGAAATGGCAAACGTCTGTCTCCTTCTCCCACAAGGAAGGGCCCAGCCCTGAAAGCTCTTGCTGGTCTTCACGGTGCCTTGGCGCCCTATCTACAGGCACAAAAGCACTGGGGATCTGTGCTTTCCCAGAGAGGCAACATCTCATGGCGCTCGGCAGCGAAAGAGCCTCTTGCCGAGAAGGCAAACGTCCGGCTACATCTCCTACAAGGAAGGGCCCAGCCCTGAAAGCACTTGCTGCTCTTCACCTACCCTTGGAACCCTATCTGCAGGCACAACAGCACTGGGGATCTGTGCTTTCCCAGAGACGCAACATCTCATGGCGCTCGACAACGAATGAGAATCTTGCCGAGAAGGCAAACGTCCGGCTCCTTCTCCCACAAGGAAGGGCCCAGCCCTGAAAGCTCCTGCTGCTCTTCACGGTGCCTTGGCGCCCTATCTACAGGCACAAAAGCACTGGGGATCTGTGCTTTCCCAGAGACTCAACATCTCATGGCGCTCGGCAGCGAAAGAGCCTCTTGCAGAGAAGGCAAACGTCCGGCTCCTTCTCCCACAAGGAAGGGCCCAGCCCTGAAAGCTCCTGCTGCTCTTCACCTACACTTGGCGCCCTATCTACAGGCACAACAGCACTGGGGATCTGTGCTTTCCCAGAGACGCAACATCTCATGGCGCTCGGCCGCAGCAGTGCCTCTTGCCGAAATGGCAAACGTCTGTCTCCTTCTCCCACAAGGAAGGGCCCAGCCCTGAAAGCTCTTGCTGGTCTTCACGGTGCCTTGGCGCCCTATCTACAGGCACAAAAGCACTGGGGATCTGTGCTTTCCCAGAGAGGCAACATCTCATGGCGCTCGGCAGCGAAAGAGCCTCTTGCCGAGAAGGCAAACGTCCGGCTACATCTCCTACAAGGAAGGGCCCAGCCCTGAAAGCACTTGCTGCTCTTCACCTACCCTTGGCACCCTATCTACAGGCACAACAGCACTGGGGATCTGTGCTTTCCCAGAGACGCAACATCTCATGGCGCTCGGCCGCGGCAGTGCCTCTTGCCGAAATGGCAAACGTCCGTCTCCTTCTCCCACAAGGAAGGGCCCAGCCCTGAAAGCTCTTGCTGCTCTTCACCTACACTTGGCGCCCTATCTACAGGCACAACAGCACTGGGGATCTGTGCTTTCCCAGAGACGCAACATCTCATGGCGCTCGACAACGAATGAGAATCTTGCCGAGAAGGCAAACGTCCGGCTCCTTCTCCCACAAGGAAGGGCCCAGCCCTGAAAGCTCCTGCTGCTCTTCACGGTGCCTTGGCGCCCTATCTACAGGCACAAAAGCACTGGGGATCTGTGCTTTCCCAGAGACTCAACATCTCATGTCGCTCGGCCGCGGCAGAGCCTCTTGCCGAGAAGGCAAACGTCCGGCTCCTTCTCCCACAAGGAAGGGCCCAGCCCTGAAAGCTCCTGCTGCTCTTCACCTACACTTGGCGCCCTATCTACAGGCACAACAGCACTGGGGATCTGTGCTTTCCCAGAGACGCAACATCTCATGGCGCTCGGCCGCAGCAGTGCCTCTTGCCGAAATGGCAAACGTCTGTCTCCTTCTCCCACAAGGAAGGGCCCAGCCCTGAAAGCTCTTGCTGGTCTTCACGGTGCCTTGGCGCCCTATCTACAGGCACAAAAGCACTGGGGATCTGTGCTTTCCCAGAGAGGCAACATCTCATGGCGCTCGGCAGCGAAAGAGCCTCTTGCCGAGAAGGCAAACGTCCGGCTACATCTCCTACAAGGAAGGGCCCAGCCCTGAAAGCACTTGCTGCTCTTCACCTACCCTTGGCACCCTATCTACAGGCACAACAGCACTGGGGATCTGTGCTTTCCCAGAGACGCAACATCTCATGGCGCTCGGCCGCGGCAGTGCCTCTTGCCGAAATGGCAAACGTCCGTCTCCTTCTCCCACAAGGAAGGGCCCAGCCCTGAAAGCTCTTGCTGCTCTTCACGGTGCCTTGGCGCCTTATCTACAGGCACAACAGCACTGGGGATCTGTGCTTTCCCAGAGACGCAACATCTCATAGCGCTCGGCAGCGAAAGAGCCTCTTGCCGAGAAGGCAAACGTCCGGCTCCTTCTCCCACAAGGAAGGGCCCAGCCCTGAAAGCTCTTGCTGCTCTTCACCTACCCTTGGAACCCTATCTACAGGCACAACAGCACTGGGGATCTGTGCTTTCCCAGAGACGCAACATCTCATGGTGCTCGGCCGCAGCAGAGCGTCTTACCGAGAAGGCAAACGTCCGGCTCCTTCTCCCACAAGGAAGGGCCCAGCCCTGAAAGCTCTTGCTGCTCTTCACCTACCCTTGGAACCCTATCTACAGGCACAACAGCACTGGGGATCTGTGCTTTCCCAGAGACGCAACATCTCATGGCGCTCGACAACGAATGAGAATCTTGCCGAGAAGGCAAACGTCCGGCTCCTTCTCCCACAAGGAAGGGCCCAGCCCTGAAAGCTCCTGCTGCTCTTCACGGTGCCTTGGCGCCCTATCTACAGGCACAAAAGCACTGGGGATCTGTGCTTTCCCAGAGACTCAACATCTCATGGCGCTCGGCAGCGAAAGAGCCTCTTGCAGAGAAGGCAAACGTCCGGCTCCTTCTCCCACAAGGAAGGGCCCAGCCCTGAAAGCTCCTGCTGCTCTTCACCTACACTTGGCGCCCTATCTACAGGCACAACAGCACTGGGGATCTGTGCTTTCCCAGAGACGCAACATCTCATGGAGCTCGGCAGCGAAAGAGCCTCTTGCCGAGAAGGCAAACGTCCGGCTCCTTCTCCCACAAGGAAGGGCCCAGCCCTGAAAGCTCTTGCTGCTCTTCACCTACCCTTGGCGCCCTATCTACAGGCACAACAGCACTGGGGATCTGTGCTTTCCCAGAGACGCAACATGTCATGTCGCTCGGCCGCGGCAGAGCCTCTTGCCGAGAAGGCAAACGTCCGGCTCCTTCTCCCACAAGGAAGGGCCCAGCCCTGAAAGCTCTTGCTGCTCTTCACGGTGCCTTGGCGCCCTATCTACAGGCACAACAGCACTGGGGATCTGTGCTTTCCCAGAGACGCAACATCTCATGGCGCTCGGCAGCGAAAGAGCCTCTTGCCGAGAAGGCAAACGTCCGGCTCCTTCTCCCACAAGGAAGGGCCCAGCCCTGAAAGCTCTTGCTGCTCTTCACCTACCCTTGGCGCCCTATCTACAGGCACAACAGCAGTGGGATCTGTGCTTTCCCAGAGAGGCAACATCTCATGGCGCTCGGAAGCGAAAGAGCCTCTTGCCGAGAAGGCAAACGTCCGGCTCCTTCTCCCACAAGGAAGGGCCCAGCCCTGAAGGCTCTTGCTGCTCTTCACCAACCCTTGGCGCCCTATCTACAGGCACAACAGCACTGGGGATCTGTGCTTTCCCAGAGAGGCAACATCTCATAGCGCTCGGCAGCGAAAGAGCCTCTTGCCGAGAAGGCAAAAGTCCGTCTCCTTCTCCCACAAGGAAGGGCCCAGCCCTGAAGGCTCTTGCTGCTCTTCACCTACCCTTGGCGCCCTATCTACAGGCACAACAGCACTGGGGATCTGTGCTTTCCCAGAGACGCAACATCTCATGGCGCTCGGCAGCGAAAGAGCCTCTTGCCGAGAAGGCAAACGTCCGGCTCCTTCTCCCACAAGGAAGGGCCCAGCCCTGAAAGCTCTTGCTGCTCTTCACCTACCCTTGGCGCCCTATCTACAGGCACAACAGCACTGGGGATCTGTGCTTTCCCAGAGACGCAACATGTCATGTCGCTCGGCCGCGGCAGAGCCTCTTGCCGAGAAGGCAAACGTCCGGCTCCTTCTCCCACAAGGAAGGGCCCAGCCCTGAAAGCTCTTGCTGCTCTTCACGGTGCCTTGGCGCCCTATCTACAGGCACAACAGCACTGGGGATCTGTGCTTTCCCAGAGACTCAACATCTCATGGCGCTCGGCAGCGAAAGAGCCTCTTGCCGAGAAGGCAAACGTCCGGCTCCTTCTCACACAAGGAAGGGCCCAGCCCTGAAAGCTCTTGCTGCTCTTCACCTACCCTTGGAACCCTATCTACAGGCACAACAGCAGTGGGATCTGTGCTTTCCCAGAGACGCAACATCTCATGGCGCTCGGCCGCGGCAGTGCCTCTTGCCGAGAAGGCAAACGTCTGTCTCCTTCTCCCACAAGGAAGGGCCCAGCCCTGAAAGCTCTTGCTGCTCTTCACCTACCCTTGGCGCCCTATCTACAGGCACAACAGCACTGGGGATCTGTGCTTTCCCAGAGACGCAACATCTCATGGCGCTCGGCCGCGGCAGTGCCTCTTGCCGAGAAGGCAAACGTCTGTCTCCTTCTCCCACAAGGAAGGGCCCAGCCCTGAAGGCTCTTGCTGCTCTTCACCAACCCTTGGCGCCCTATCTACAGGCACAACAGCACTGGGGATCTGTGCTTTCCCAGAGAGGCAACATCTCATAGCGCTCGGCAGCGAAAGAGCCTCTTGCCGAGAAGGCAAAAGTCCGTCTCCTTCTCCCACAAGGAAGGGCCCAGCCCTGAAGGCTCTTGCTGCTCTTCACCTACCCTTGGCGCCCTATCTACAGGCACAACAGCACTGGGGATCTGTGCTTTCCCAGAGACGCAACATCTCATGGCGCTCGGCAGCGAAAGAGCCTCTTGCCGAGAAGGCAAACGTCCGGCTCCTTCTCCCACAAGGAAGGGCCCAGCCCTGAAAGCTCTTGCTGCTCTTCACCTACCCTTGGCGCCCTATCTACAGGCACAACAGCACTGGGGATCTGTGCTTTCCCAGAGACGCAACATGTCATGTCGCTCGGCCGCGGCAGAGCCTCTTGCCGAGAAGGCAAACGTCCGGCTCCTTCTCCCACAAGGAAGGGCCCAGCCCTGAAAGCTCTTGCTGCTCTTCACGGTGCCTTGGCGCCCTATCTACAGGCACAACAGCACTGGGGATCTGTGCTTTCCCAGAGACTCAACATCTCATGGCGCTCGGCAGCGAAAGAGCCTCTTGCCGAGAAGGCAAACGTCCGGCTCCTTCTCACACAAGGAAGGGCCCAGCCCTGAAAGCTCTTGCTGCTCTTCACCTACCCTTGGAACCCTATCTACAGGCACAACAGCAGTGGGATCTGTGCTTTCCCAGAGACGCAACATCTCATGGCGCTCGGCCGCGGCAGTGCCTCTTGCCGAGAAGGCAAACGTCTGTCTCCTTCTCCCACAAGGAAGGGCCCAGCCCTGAAAGCTCTTGCTGCTCTTCACCTACCCTTGGCACCCTATCTACAGGCACAACAGCACTGGGGATCTGTGCTTTCCCAGAGAGGCAACATCTCATAGCGCTCAGCAGCGAAAGAGCCTCTTGCCGAGAAGGCAAACGTCCGGCTCCTTCTCCCACAAGGAAGGGCCCAGCCCTGAATGCTGCTGCTGCTCTTCACCTATCCTTGGAACCCTATCTACAGGCACAACAGCAGAGGGGATCTGTGCTTTCCCAGAGACGCAACATCTCATGGCGCTCGGCAGCGAAAGAGCCTCTTGCCGAAAAGGCAAACGTCCGGCTCCTTCTCCCACAAGGAAGGGCCCAGCCCTGAAAGCTCTTGCTGCTCTTCACCTACCCTTGGCGCCCTATCTACAGGCACAACAGCACTGGGGATCTGTGCTTTCCCAGAGACGCAATCATCTCATGGTGCTCGGCCGCAGCAGAGCCTCTTACCGAGAAGGCAAACGTCCGGCTCCTTCTCCCACAAGGAAGGGCCCAGCCCTGAAAGCTCTTGCTGCTCTTCACCTACCCTTGGAACCCTATCTACAGGCACAACAGCACTGGGGATCTGTGCTTTCCCAGAGACGCAACATCTCATGGCGCTCGGCAGCGAAAGAGCCTCTTGCCGAGAAGGCAAACGTCCGTCTCCTTCTCCACAAGGAAGGGCCCAGCCCTGAAAGCTCTTGCTGCTCTTCACCTACCCTTGGCGCCCTATCTACAGGCACAACAGCACTGGGGATCTGTGCTTTCCCAGAGACGCAACATGTCATGTTGCTCGGCCGCGGCAGAGCCTCTTGCCGAAAAGGCAAACGTCCGGCTCCTTCTCCCACAAGGAAGGGCCCAGCCCTGAAAGCTCTTGCTGCTCTTCACCTACCCTTGGCGCCCTATCTACAGGCACAACAGCACTGGGGATCTGTGCTTTCCCAGAGACGCAACATCTCATGGTGCTCGGCCGCAGCAGAGCCTCTTGCCGAGAAGGCAAACTTCCGGCTCCTTCTCCCACAAGGAAGGGCCCAGCCCTGAAAGCTCTTGCTGCTCTTCACCTACCCTTGGAACCCTATCTACAGGCACAACAGCACTGGGGATCTGTGCTTTCCCAGAGACGCAACATCTCATGGTGCTCGGCCGCAGCAGAGCGTCTTACCGAGAAGGCAAACGTCCGGCTCCTTCTCCCACAAGGAAGGGCCCAGCCCTGAAAGCTCTTGCTGCTCTTCACCTACCCCTTGGAACCCTATCTACAGGCACAACAGCACTGGGGATCTGTGCTTTCCCAGAGACGCAACATCTCATGTCGCTCGGCCCGCGGCAGAGCCTCTTTCCGAGAAGGCAAACGTCCGGCTCCTTCTCCCACAAGGAAGGGCCCAGCCCTGAAAGCTCTTGCTGCTCTTCACGGTGCCTTGGCGCCTTATCTACAGGCACAACAGCACTGGGAATCTGTGCTTTCCCAGAGACGCAACATGTCATAGCGCTCAGCAGCGAAAGAGCCTCTTGCCGAGAAGGCAAACGTCCGGCTCCTTCTCCCACAAGGAAGGGCCCAGCCCTGAAAGCTCTTGCTGCTCTTCACCTACCCTTGGCGCCCTATCTACAGGCACAACAGCACTGGGGATCTGTGCTTTCCCAGAGAGGACACATCTCATAGATCTCAGCATCGAAAGAGCCTCTTGCCGAAAAGGCAAACGTCTGGCTCCTTCTCCCACAAGGAAGGGCCCAGCCCTGAAAGCTCTTGCTGCTCTTCACCTACCCTTGGCGCCCTATCTACAGGCACAACAGCACTGGGGATCTGTGCTTTCCCAGAGACTCAACATGTCATGTCGCTCGGCCGCGGCAGAGCCTCTTGCCGAGAAGGCAAACGTCCGGCTCCTTCTCCCACAAGGAAGGGCCCAGCCCTGAAAGCTCTTGCTGGTCTTCACGGTGCCTTGGCGCCCTATCTACAGGCACAACAGCACTGGGGATCTGTGCTTTCCCAGAGACTCAACATCTCATGGCGCTCGGCAGCGAAAGAGCCTCTTGCCGAAAAGGCAAACGTCCGGCTCCTTCTCCCACAAGGAAGGGCCCAGCCCTGAAAGCTCTTGCTGCTCTTCACGGTGCCTTGGCGCCCTATCTACAGGCACAACAGCACTGGGGATCTGTGCTTTCCCAGAGACGCAACATCTCATCGCGCTCGGCAGCGAAAGAGCCTCTTGCCGAAAAGGCAAACGTCCGGTTCCTTCTCCCACAAGGAAGGGCCCAGCCCTGAAAGCTCTTGCTGCTCTTCACCTACCCTTGGCGCCCTATCTACAGGCACAACAGCACTGGGGATCTGTGCTTTCCCAGAGACGCAACATCTCATGGCGCTCGGCA
The DNA here is from genome assembly GCF_026419915.1 of Harpia harpyja. Taxonomy (NCBI): domain Eukaryota; kingdom Metazoa; phylum Chordata; class Aves; order Accipitriformes; family Accipitridae; genus Harpia; species Harpia harpyja. Next base: position 75,139 of record NW_026293152.1, read on the forward strand.
GCGAAAGAGCCTCTTACCGAGAAGGCAAACGTCCGGCTCCTTCTCCCACAAGGAAGGGCCCAGCCCTGAAAGCTCTTGCTGCTCTTCACCTACCCTTGGCGCCCTATCTACAGGCACAACAGCACTGGGGATCTGTGCTTTCCCAGAGACGCAACATGTCATGTCGCTCGGCCGCGGCAGAGCCTCTTGCCGAGAAGGCAAACGTCCGGCTCCTTCTCCCACAAGGAAGGGCCCAGCCCTGAAAGCTCTTGCTGCTCTTCACGGTGCCTTGGCGCCCTATCTACAGGCACAACAGCACTGGGGATCTGTGCTTTCCCAGAGACGCAACATCTCATGGCGCTCGGCAGCGAAAGAGCCTCTTGCCGAGAAGGCAAACGTCCGGCTCCTTCTCCCACAAGGAAGGGCCCAGCCCTGAAAGCTCTTGCTGCTCTTCACCTACCCTTGGCGCCCTATCTACAGGCACAACAGCAGTGGGATCTGTGCTTTCCCAGAGAGGCAACATCTCATAGCGCTCGGAAGCGAAAGAGCCTCTTGCCGAGAAGGCAAACGTCCGGCTCCTTCTCCCACAAGGAAGGGCCCAGCCCTGAAGGCTCTTGCTGCTCTTCACCAACCCTTGGCGCCCTATCTACAGGCACAACAGCACTGGGGATCTGTGCTTTCCCAGAGACGCAACATCTCATGGCGTTCGGCCGCGGCAGAGCCTCTTGCCGAAAAGGCAAACGTCCGGCTCCTTCTCCCACAAGGAAGGGCCCAGCCCTGAAAGCTCTTGCTGCTCTTCACGGTGCCTTGGCGCCCTATCTACAGGCACAACAGCACTGGGGATCTGTGCTTTCCCAGAGAGGCAACATCTCATAGCGCTCAGCAGCGAAAGAGCCTCTTGCCGAGAAGGCAAACGTCCGGCTCTTCTCCACAAGGAAGGGCCCAGCCCTGAATGCTTGCTGCTGCTCTTCACCTATCCTTGGAACCCTATCTACAGGCACAACAGCAGAGGGGATCTGTGCTTTCCCAGAGACGCAACATCTCATGGCGCTCGGAAGCGAAAGAGCCTCTTGCCGAGGAGGCAAACGTCCGGCTCCTTCTCCCACAAGGAAGGGCCCAGCCCTGAAAGCTCTTGCTGCTCTTCACCTACCCTTGGCGCCCTATCTACAGGCACAACAGCACTGGGGATCTGTGCATTCCCAGAGACGCAACATCTCATAGCGCTCGGCAGCGAAAGAGCCTCTTGCCGAGAAGGCAAACGTCCGGCTCCTTCTCCCACAAGGAAGGGCCCAGCCCTGAAAGCTCTTGCTGCTCTTCACCTACCCTTGGCACCCTATCTACAGGCACAACAGCACTGGGGATCTGTGCTTTCCCAGAGACGCAATCATCTCATGGTGCTCGGCCGCAGCAGAGCCTCTTACCGAGAAGGCAAACGTCCGGCTCCTTCTCCCACAAGGAAGGGCCCAGCCCTGAAAGCTCTTGCTGCTCTTCACCTACCCTTGGAACCCTATCTACAGGCACAACAGCACTGGGGATCTGTGCTTTCCCAGAGACGCAAACATCTCATGGCGTTCGGCCGCGGCAGAGCCTCTTGCCGAAAAGGCAAACGTCCGGCTCCTTCTCCCACAAGGAAGGGCCCAGCCCTGAAAGCTCTTGCAGCTCTTCACGGTGCTTTGGCACCCTATCTACAGGCACGACAGCACTGGGAATCTGTGCTTTCCCAGAGACTCAACATCTCATGGCGCTCTGCAGAGAAAAAGCCTCTTGCCGAGAAGGCAAACGTCCGGCTCCTTCTCCCACAAGGAAGGGCCCAGCCCTGAAAGCTCTTGCTGCTCTTCACCTACCCTTGGCGCCCTATCTACAGGCACAACAGCACTGGGGATCTGTGCTTTCCCAGAGACGCAACATGTCATGTCGCTCGGCCCGCGGCAGAGCCTCTTGCCGAGAAGGCAAACGTCCGGCTCCTTCTCCCACAAGGAAGGGCCCAGCCCTGAAAGCTCTTGCTGCTCTTCACGGTGCCTTGGCGCCCTATCTACAGGCACAACAGCACTGGGGATCTGTGCTTTCCCAGAGACTCAACATCTCATGGCGCTCGGCAGCGAAAGAGCCTCTTGCCGAGAAGGCAAACGTCCGGCTCCTTCTCCCACAAGGAAGGGCCCAGCCCTGAAAGCTCTTGCTGCTCTTCACCTACCCTTGGCGCCCTATCTACAGGCACAACAGCACTGGGGATCTGTGCTTTCCCAGAGACTCAACATCTCATGGCGCTCGGCCTCGGCAGAGCCTCTTGCCGAGAAGGCAAACGTCGGCTCCTTCTCCCACAAGGAAGGGCCCAGCCCTGAAAGCTCTTGCTGGTCTTCACGGTGCCTTGGCGCCCTATCTACAGGCACAACAGCACTGGGGATCTGTGCTTTCCCAGAGACGCAACATCTCATGGCGCTCGGCCGCGGCAGTGCCTCTTGCCGAGAAGGCAAACGTCTGTCTCCTTCTCCCACAAGGAAGGGCCCAGCCCTGAAAGCTCTTGCTGCTCTTCACCTACCCTTGGAACCCTATCTACAGGCACAACAGCACTGGGGATCTGTGCTTTCCCAGAGACGCAACATCTCATGGCGCTCGGCCGCGGCAGAGCCTCTTGCCGAAAAGGCAAACGTCCGTCTCCTTCTCCCACAAGGAAGGGCCCAGCCCTGAAAGCTCTGGATGCTCTTCACCTACCCTTGGCACCCTATCTACAGGCACAACAGCACTGGGGATCTGTGCTTTCCCAGAGAGGCAACATCTCATAGCGCTCAGCAGCGAAAGAGCCTCTTGCCGAGAAGGCAAACGTCCGGCTCCTTCTCCCACAAGGAAGGGCCCAGCCCTGAATGCTGCTGCTGCTCTTCACCTATCCTTGGAACCCTATCTACAGGCACAACAGCAGAGGGGATCTGTGCTTTCCCAGAGACGCAACATCTCATGGCGCTCGGCAGCGAAAGAGCCTCTTGCCGAAAAGGCAAACGTCCGGCTCCTTCTCCCACAAGGAAGGGCCCAGCCCTGAAAGCTCTTGCTGCTCTTCACCTACCCTTGGCGCCCTATCTACAGGCACAACAGCACTGGGGATCTGTGCTTTCCCAGAGACGCAATCATCTCATGGTGCTCGGCCGCAGCAGAGCCTCTTACCGAGAAGGCAAACGTCCGGCTCCTTCTCCCACAAGGAAGGGCCCAGCCCTGAAAGCTCTTGCTGCTCTTCACCTACCCTTGGAACCCTATCTACAGGCACAACAGCACTGGGGATCTGTGCTTTCCCAGAGACGCAACATCTCATGGCGTTCGGCCGCGGCAGAGCCTCTTGCCGAGAAGGCAAACGTCCGGCTCCTTCTCCCACAAGGAAGGGCCCAGCCCTGAAAGCTCTTGCAGCTCTTCACGGTGCTTTGGCACCCTATCTACAGGCACGACAGCACTGGGGATCTGTGCTTTCCCAGAGACTCAACATCTCATGGCGCTCTGCAGCGAAAAAGCCTCTTGCCGAGAAGGCAAACGTCCGGCTCCTTCTCCCACAAGGAAGGGCCCAGCCCTGAAAGCTCTTGCTGCTCTTCACGGTGCCTTGGCGCCCTATCTACAGGCACAACAGCACTGGGGATCTGTGCTTTCCCAGAGACTCAACATCTCATAGCGCTCAGCAGCGAAAGAGCCTCTTGCCGAGAAGGCAAACGTCCGGCTCCTTCTCCCACAAGGAAGGGCCCAGCCCTGAAAGCTCTTGCTGCTCTTCACCTACCCTTGGCGCCCTATCTACAGGCACAAAAGCACTGGGGATCTGTGCTTTCCCAGAGAGGCAACATCTCATAGCTCTCGGCAGCGAAAGAGCCTCTTGCCGAGAAGGCAAACGTCCGTCTCCTTCTCCCACAAGGAAGGGCCCAGCCCTGAAAGCTCTGGATGCTCTTCACCTACCCTTGGCACCCTATCTACAGGCACAACAGCACTGGGGATCTGTGCTTTCCCAGAGCAGCAACATCTCATAGCGCTCAGCAGCGAAAGAGCCTCTTGCCGAGAAGGCAAACGTCCGGCTCCTTCTCCCACAAGGAAGGGCCCAGCCCTGAAAGCTCTTGCTGCTCTTCACCTACCCTTGGAACCCTATCTACAGGCACAACAGCAGTGGGGATCTGTGCTTTCCCACAGACGCAACATCTCATGGCTCTCGGCAGCGAAAGAGCCTCTTGCCGAGAAGGCAAACGTCCGGCTCCTTCTCCCACAAGGAAGGGCCCAGCCCTGAAAGCTCTTGCTGCTCTTCACCAACCCTTGGCGCCCTATCTACAGGCACAACAGCACTGGGGATCTGTGCTTTCCCAGAGACGCAACATCTCATAGCGCTCGGCAGCGAAAGAGCCTCTTGCAGAGAAGGCAAACGTCCGGCTCCCTCTCTGACAGGAAGGGCCCAGCCCTGAAAGCTCTTGCTGCTCTTCACCTACCCTTGGAACCCTATCTACAGGCACAACAGCACTGGGGATCTGTGCTTTCCCAGAGACGCAACATCTCATGGCGCTCGGCCGCGGCAGTGCCTCTTGCCGAAATGGCAAACGTCTGTCTCCTTCTCCCACAAGGAAGGGCCCAGCCCTGAAAGCTCTTGCTGGTCTTCACGGTGCCTTGGCGCCCTATCTACAGGCACAACAGCAGTGGGGATCTGTGCTTTCCCAGAGACGCAATATCTCATGGCGCTCGGCAGCGAAAGAGCCTCTTGCCGAAAAGGCAAACGTCCAGATCCTTCTCCCACAAGGAAGGGCCCAGCCCTGAAAGCTCTTGCTGCTCTTCACGGTGCCTTGGAACCCTATCTACAGGCACAACAGCACTGGGGATCTGTGCTTTCCCAGAGACTCAACATCTCATGGCGCTCGGCAGCGAAAGAGCCTCTTGCCGAGAAGGCAAACGTCCGGCTCCTTCTCCCACAAGGAAGGGCCCAGCCCTGAAAGCTGTTGCTGCTCTTCACCTACCCTTGGCACCCTATCTACAGGCACAACAGCACTGGGGATCTGTGCTTTCCCAGAGACGCAACATCTCATGGCGCTCGGCCGCGGCAGTGCCTCTTGCCGAGAAGGCAAACGTCTGTCTCCTTCTCCCACAAGGAAGGGCCCAGCCATGAAAGCTCTTGCTGCTCTTCACGGTGCCTTGGCGCCCTATCTACAGGCACAACAGCACTGGGGATCTGTGCTTTCCCAGAGACTCAACATCTCATAGCGCTCAGCAGCGAAAGAGCCTCTTGCCGAGAAGGCAAACGTCCGGCTCCTTCTCCCACAAGGAAGGGCCCAGCCCTGAAAGCTCTTGCTGCTCTTCACATACCCTTGGCGCCCTATCTACAGGCACAAAAGCACTGGGGATCTGTGCTTTCCCAGAGAGGCAACATCTCATAGCTCTCGGCAGCGAAAGAGCCTCTTGCCGCGAAGGCAAACGTCCGTCTCCTTCTCCCACAAGGAAGGGCCCAGCCCTGAAAGCTCTGGATGCTCTTCACCTACCCTTGGCACCCTATCTACAGGCACAACAGCACTGGGGATCTGTGCTTTCCCAGAGCGGCAACATCTCATAGCGCTCAGCAGCGAAAGAGCCTCTTGCCGAGAAGGCAAACGTCCGGCTCCTTCTCCCACAAGGAAGGGCCCAGCCCTGAATGCTGCTGCTGCTCTTCACCTATCCTTGGAACCCTATCTACAGGCACAACAGCACTGGGGATCTGTGCTTTCCCAGAGACGCAACATCTCATGGCGCTCGGCAGCGAATGAGCCTCTTGCCGAGAAGGCAAACGTCCGGCTCCTTCTCCCACAAGGAACGGCCCAGCCCTGAAAGCTCTTGCTGCTCTTCACCTACCCTTGGAACCCTATCTACAGGCACAACAGCAGTGGGGATCTGTGCTTTCCCAGAGACGCAACATCTCATGGCTCTCGGCACTGAAAGAGCCTCTTGCCGAGAAGGCAAACGTCCGGCTCCTTCTCCCACAAGGAAGGGCCCAGCCCTGAAAGCTCTTGCTGCTCTTCACCTACCCTTGGCGCCCTATCTACAGGCACAACAGCACTGGGGATCTGTGCTTTCCCAGAGACGCAACATCTCATAGCGCTCGGCAGCGAAAGAGCCTCTTGCCGAGAAGGCAAACGTCCGGCTCCTTCTCCCACAAGGAAGGGCCCAGCCCTGAAAGCTCTTGCTGCTCTTCACCTACCCTTGGCGCCCTATCTACAGGCACAACAGCACTGGGGATCTGTGCTTTCCCAGAGACTCAACATCTCATGGCGCTCGGCCTCGGCAGAGCCTCTTGCCGAGAAGGCAAACGTCGGCTCCTTCTCCCACAAGGAAGGGCCCAGCCCTGAAAGCTCTTGCTGGTCTTCACGGTGCCTTGGCGCCCTATCTACAGGCACAACAGCACTGGGGATCTGTGCTTTCCCAGAGACGCAACATCTCATAGCGCTCGGCAGCGAAAGAGCCTCTTGCCGAGAAGGCAAACGTCCGTCTCCTTCTCCCACAAGGAAGGGCCCAGCCCTGAAAGCTCTTGCTGCTCTTCACGGTGCCTTGGCGCCTTATCTACAGGCACAACAGCACTGGGGATCTGTGCTTTCCCAGAGACGCAACATCTCATGGCGCTCGGCAGCGAAAGAGCCTCTTGCCGAGAAGGCAAACGTCCGGCTTCTTCTCCCACAAGGAAGGGCCCAGCCCTGAAAGCTCTTGCTGCTCTTCACCTACCCTTGGAACCCTATCTACAGGCACAACAGCACTGGGCATCTGTGCTTTCCCAGAGACGCAACATCTCATGGTGCTCGGCCGCAGCAGAGCCTCTTACCGAAAAGGCAAACGTCCGTCTCCTTCTCCCACAAGGAAGGGCCCAGCCCTGAAAGCTCTTGCTGCTCTTCACGGTGCCTTGGCGCCCTATCTACAGGCACAACAGCACTGGGGATCTGTGCTTTCCCAGAGACTCAACATCTCATAGCGCTCAGCAGCGAAAGAGCCTCTTGCCGAGAAGGCAAACGTCCGGCTCCTTCTCCCACAAGGAAGGGCCCAGCCCTGAAAGCTCTTGCTGCTCTTCACCTACCCTTGGCGCCCTATCTACAGGCACAAAAGCACTGGGGATCTGTGCTTTCCCAGAGAGGCAACATCTCATAGCTCTCGGCAGCGAAAGAGCCTCTTGCCGAGAAGGCAAACGTCCGTCTCCTTCTCCCACAAGGAAGGGCCCAGCCCTGAAAGCTCTGGATGCTCTTCACCTACCCTTGGCACCCTATCTACAGGCACAACAGCACTGGGGATCTGTGCTTTCCCAGAGCAGCAACATCTCATAGCGCTCAGCAGCGAAAGAGCCTCTTGCCGAGAAGGCAAACGTCCGGCTCCTTCTCCCACAAGGAAGGGCCCAGCCCTGAAAGCTCTTGCTGCTCTTCACCTACCCTTGGAACCCTATCTACAGGCACAACAGCAGTGGGGATCTGTGCTTTCCCACAGACGCAACATCTCATGGCTCTCGGCAGCGAAAGAGCCTCTTGCCGAGAAGGCAAACGTCCGGCTCCTTCTCCCACAAGGAAGGGCCCAGCCCTGAAAGCTCTTGCTGCTCTTCACCAACCCTTGGCGCCCTATCTACAGGCACAACAGCACTGGGGATCTGTGCTTTCCCAGAGACGCAACATCTCATAGCGCTCGGCAGCGAAAGAGCCTCTTGCAGAGAAGGCAAACGTCCGGCTCCCTCTCTGACAGGAAGGGCCCAGCCCTGAAAGCTCTTGCTGCTCTTCACCTACCCTTGGAACCCTATCTACAGGCACAACAGCACTGGGGATCTGTGCTTTCCCAGAGACGCAACATCTCATGGCGTTCGGCTGCGGCAGAGCCTCTTGCCGAAAAGGCAAACGTCCGGCTCCTTCTGCCACAAGGAAGGGCCCAGCCCTGAAAGCTCTTGCTGCTCTTCACCTACCCTTGGAACCCTATCTACAGGCACAACAGCACTGGGGATCTGTGCTTTCCCAGAGACTCAACATCTCATGGCGCTCGGCCGCGGCAGAGCCTCTTGCCGAGAAGGCAAACGTCCGGCTCCTTCTCCCACAAGGAAGGGCCCAGCCCTGAAAGCTCTTGCTGCTCTTCACGGTGCCTTGGCGCCCTATCTACAGGCACAACAGCACTGGGGATCTGTGCTTTCCCAGAGACGCAACATCTCATAGCGCTCGGCAGCGAAAGAGCCTCTTGCCGAGAAGGCAAACGTCCGTCTCCTTCTCCCACAAGGAAGGGCCCAGCCCTGAAAGCTCTTGCTGCTCTTCACGGTGCCTTGGCGCCTTATCTACAGGCACAACAGCACTGGGGATCTGTGCTTTCCCAGAGACGCAACATCTCATAGCGCTCGGCAACGAAAGAGCCTCTTGCCGAGAAGGCAAACGTCCGGCTCCTTCTCCCACAAGGAAGGGCCCAGCCCTGAAAGCTCTTGCTGCTCTTCACCTACCCTTGGCGCCCTATCTACAGGCACAACAGCACTGGGGATCTGTGCTTTCCCAGAGACTCAACATCTCATGGCGCTCGGCAGCGAAAGAGCCTCTTGCCGAGAAGGCAAACGTCCGGCTCCTTCTCCCACAAGGAAGGGCCCAGCCCTTAAAGCTCTTGCTGCTCTTCACCTACCCTTGGAACCCTATCTACAGGCACAACAGCACTGGGGATCTGTACTTTCCCAGAGACGCAACATCTCATGGCGCTCGGCCGCGGCAGAGCCTCTTGCCGAAAAGGCAAACGTCCGGCTCTTTCTCACACAAGGAAGGGCCCAGCCCTGAAAGCTCTTGCTGCTCTTCACCTACCCTTGGAACCCTATCTACAGGCACAACAGCACTGGGGATCTGTGCTTTCCCAGAGACGCAACATCTCAAAGCGCTCAGCAGCGAAAGAGCCTCTTGCCGAGAAGGCAAACGTCCGGCTCCTTCTCCCACAAGGAAGGGCCCAGCCCTGAAAGCTCTTGCTGCTCTTCACCTACCCTTGGCGCCCTATCTACAGGCACAACAGCAGTGGGGATCTGTGCTTTCCCAGAGACGCAACATCTCATAGCGCTCGGAAGCGAAAGAGCCTCTTGCCGAGAAGGCAAACGTCCGGCTCCTTCTCCCACAAGGAAGGGCCCAGCCCTGAAGGCTCTTGCTGCTCTTCACCAACCCTTGGCGCCCTATCTACAGGCACAACAGCACTGGGGATCTGTGCTTTCCCAGAGACGCAACATCTCATGGCGCTCGGCAGCGAAAGAGCCTCTTGCCGAGAAGGCAAACGTCCGGCTCCTTCTCCCACAAGGAAGGGCCCAGCCCTGAAAGCTGTTGCTGCTCTTCACCTACCCTTGGCGCCCTATCTACAGGCACAACAGCACTGGGGATCTGTGCTTTCCCAGAGACTCAACATCTCATGGCGCTCGGCCGCGGCAGTGCCTCTTGCCGAGAAGGCAAACGTCCGGCTCCTTCTCCCACAAGGAAGGGCCCAGCCCTGAAAGCTGCTGCTGCTCTTCACCTACACTGGGAACCCTATCTACAGGCACAACAGCACTGGGGATCTGTGCTTTCCCAGAGACTCAACATCTCATGGCGCTCGGCAGCGAATGAGCCTCTTGCCGAGAAGGCAAACGTCCGGCTCCTTCTCCCACAAGGAAGGGCCCAGCCCTAAAAGCTGTTGCTGCTCTTCACCTACCCTTGGCGCCCTATCTACAGGCACAACAGCAGTGGGGATCTGTGCTTTCCCAGAGACGCAACATCTCATGGCGCTCGGCCGCGGCAGTGCCTCTTGCCGAGAAGGCAAACGTCCGTCTCCTTCTCCCACAAGGAAGGGCCCAGCCCTGAAAGCTCTTGCTGCTCTTCACCTACCCTTGGAACCCTATCTGCAGGCACAACAGCACTGGGGATCTGTGCTTTCCCAGAGACGCAACATCTCATGGCGCTCGACAACGAATGAGAATCTTGCCGAGAAGGCAAACGTCCGGCTCCTTCTCCCACAAGGAAGGGCCCAGCCCTGAAAGCTCCTGCTGCTCTTCACGGTGCCTTGGCGCCCTATCTACAGGCACAACAGCAGTGGGGATCTGTGCTTTCCCAGAGACTCAACATCTCATGGCGCTCGGCAGCGAAAGAGCCTCTTGCAGAGAAGGCAAACGTCCGGCTCCTTCTCCCACAAGGAAGGGCCCAGCCCTGAAAGCTCCTGCTGCTCTTCACCTACACTTGGCGCCCTATCTACAGGCACAACAGCACTGGGGATCTGTGCTTTCCCAGAGACGCAACATCTCATGGCGCTCGGCCGCAGCAGTGCCTCTTGCCGAAATGGCAAACGTCTGTCTCCTTCTCCCACAAGGAAGGGCCCAGCCCTGAAAGCTCTTGCTGGTCTTCACGGTGCCTTGGCGCCCTATCTACAGGCACAAAAGCACTGGGGATCTGTGCTTTCCCAGAGAGGCAACATCTCATGGCGCTCGGCAGCGAAAGAGCCTCTTGCCGAGAAGGCAAACGTCCGGCTACATCTCCTACAAGGAAGGGCCCAGCCCTGAAAGCACTTGCTGCTCTTCACCTACCCTTGGCACCCTATCTACAGGCACAACAGCACTGGGGATCTGTGCTTTCCCAGAGACGCAACATCTCATGGCGCTCGGCCGCGGCAGTGCCTCTTGCCGAAATGGCAAACGTCTGTCTCCTTCTCCCACAAGGAAGGGCCCAGCCCTGAAAGCTCTTGCTGGTCTTCACGGTGCCTTGGCGCCCTATCTACAGGCACAACAGCAGTGGGGATCTGTGCTTTCCCAGAGACGCAATATCTCATGGCGCTCGGCAGCGAAAGAGCCTCTTGCCGAAAAGGCAAACGTCCGGCTCCTTCTCCCACAAGGAAGGGCCCAGCCCTGAAAGCTCTTGCTGCTCTTCACGGTGCCTTGGAACCCTATCTACAGGCACAACAGCACTGGGGATCTGTGCTTTCCCAGAGACGCAACATCTCATGGCGCTCGGCAGCGAATGAGCCTCTTGCCGAGAAGGCAAACGTCCGTCTCCTTCTCACACAAGGAAGGGCCCAGCCCTGAAAGCTCTTGCTGCTCTTCACCTACCCTTGGAACCCTATCTACAGGCACAACAGCAGTGGGGATCTGTGCTTTCCCAGAGACGCAACATCTCATGGCTCTCGGCAGCGAATGAGCCTCTTGCCGAGAAGGCAAACGTCCGGCTCCTTCTCCCACAAGGAAGGGCCCAGCCCTGAAAGCTCTTGCTGCTCTTCACCTACCCTTGGCGCCCTATCTACAGGCACAACAGCACTGGGGATCTGTGCTTTCCCAGAGACGCAACATCTCATGGAGCTCGGCAGCGAAAGAGCCTCTTGCCGAGAAGGCAAACGTCCGGCTCCTTCTCCCACAAGGAAGGGCCCAGCCCTGAAAGCTCTTGCTGCTCTTCACCTACCCTTGGCGCCCTATCTACAGGCACAACAGCACTGGGGATCTGTGCTTTCCCGGAGACGCAACATCTCATAGCGCTCGACGCGGCAGAGCCTCTTGCCGAGAAGGCAAACGTCTGGCTCCTTCTCCCACAAGGAAGGGCCCAGCCCTGAAAGCTCTGGATGCTCTTCACGGTGCTTTGGTACCCTATCTACAGGCACAACAGCACTGGGAATCTGTGCTTTCCCAGAGACTCAACGTCTCATGGCGCTCGGCAGCAGCAGTGCCTCTTGCCGAAAAGGCAAACGTCCGGCTCCATCCCCCACAAGGAAGGGCCCAGCCCTGAAAGCTCTTGCTGCTCTTCACCTACCCTTGGCGCCCTATCTACAGGCACAACAGCACTGGGGATCTGTACTTTCCGAGAGACGCAACATGTCATGTCGCTCGGCCGCGGCAGAGCCTCTTGCCGAAAAGGCAAACGTCCGGCTCCTTCTCCCACAAGGAAGGGCCCAGCCCTGAAAGCTCTTGCTGCTCTTCACGGTGCCTTGGTGCCCTATCTACAGGCACAACAGCACTGGGGATCTGTGCTTTCCCAGAGACGCAACATCTCATGGCGCTCGGCCGCAGCAGAGCCTCTTACCGAGAAGGCAAACGTCCGGCTCCTTCTCCCACAAGGAAGGGCCCAGCCCTGAAAGCTCTTGCTGCTCTTCACCTACCCTTGGAACCCTATCTACAGACACAACAGCACTGGGGATCTGTGCTTTCCAAGAGAGGCAACATCTCATGGCGCTCGGCAGCGAAAGAGCCTCTTGCCGAGAAGGCAAACGTCCGGCTCCTTCTCCCACAAGGAAGGGCCCAGCCCTGAAAGCTGTTGCTGCTCTTCACCTACCCTTGGAACCCTATCTACAGGCACAACAGCACTGGGGATCTGTGCTTTCCCAGAGACGCAACATCTCATGGCGCTCGGCCGCGGCAGAGCCTCTTGCCGAGAAGGCAAACGTCTGGCTCCTTCTCCCACAAGGAAGGGCCCAGCCCTGAAAGCTCTTGCTGCTCTTCACGGTGCCTTGGCGCCTTATCTACAGACACAACAGCACTGGGGATCTGTGCTTTCCCAGAGACGCAACATCTCATAGCGCTCAGCACCGAAAGAGCCTCTTGCCGAGAAGGCAAACGTCCGGCTCCTTCTCCCACAAGGAAGGGCCCAGCCCTGAAAGCTCTTGCTGCTCTTCACGGTGCCTTGGCGCCCTATCTACAGGCACAACAGCACTGGGGATCTGTGCTTTCCCAGAGACGCAACATCTCATGGCGCTCGGCAGCGAAAGAGCCTCTTGCCGAGAAGGCAAACGTCCGGCTCCTTCTCCCACAAGGAAGGGCCCAGCCCTGAAAGCTGCTGCTGCTCTTCACCTACACTGGGAACCCTATCTACAGGCACAACAGCACTGGGGATCTGTGCTTTCCCAGAGACTCAACATCTCATGGCGCTCAGCAGCGAAAGAGCCTCTTGCCGAGAAGGCAAACGTCCGGCTCCTTCTCCCACAAGGAAGGGCCCAGCCCTGAAAGCTGTTGCTGCTCTTCACCTACCCTTGGCGCCCTATCTACAGGCACAACAGCACTGGGGATCTGTGCTTTCCCAGAGACGCAACATCTCATGGCGCTCGGCCGCGGCAGTGCCTCTTGCCGAAAAGGCAAACGTCCGTCTCCTTCTCCCACAAGGAAGGGCCCAGCCCTGAAAGCTGTTGCTGCTCTTCACCTACCCTTGGAACCCTATCTGCAGGCACAACAGCACTGGGGATCTGTGCTTTCCCAGAGACTCAACATCTCATGGCGCTCGACAACGAATGAGAATCTTGCCGAGAAGGCAAACGTCCGGCTCCTTCTCCCACAAGGAAGGGCCCAGCCCTGAAAGCTCCTGCTGCTCTTCATGGTGCCTTGGCGCCCTATCTGCAGGCACAACAGCACTGGGGATCTGTGCTTTCCCAGAGACTCAACATCTCATGGCGCTCGGCAGCGAAAAAGCCTCTTGCAGAGAAGGCAAACGTCCGTCTCCTTCTCCCACAAGGAAGGGCCCAGCCCTGAAAGCTCCTGCTGCTCTTCACCTACACTTGGCGCCCTATCTACAGGCACAACAGCACTGGGGATCTGTGCTTTCCCAGAGACGCAACATCTCATGGCGCTCGGCCGCAGCAGTGCCTCTTGCCGAAATGGCAAACGTCTGTCTCCTTCTCCCACAAGGAAGGGCCCAGCCCTGAAGGCTCTTGCTGGTCTTCACGGTGCCTTGGCGCCCTATCTACAGGCACAAAAGCACTGGGGATCTGTGCTTTCCCAGAGACGCAACATCTCATGGCGCTTGGCAGCGAAAGAGCCTCTTGCCGAGAAGGCAAACGTCCGGCTACATCTCCTACAAGGAAGGGCCCAGCCCTGAAAGCACTTGCTGCTCTTCACCTACCCTTGGCACCCTATCTACAGGCACAACACACTGGGGATCTGTGCTTTCCCAGAGACGCAACATCTCATGGCGCTCGGCCGCGGCAGTGCCTCTTGCCGAAATGGCAAACGTCTGTCTCCTTCTCCCACAAGGAAGGGCCCAGCCCTGAAAGCTCTTGCTGGTCTTCACGGTGCCTTGGCGCCCTATCTACAGGCACAACAGCAGTGGGGATCTGTGCTTTCCCAGAGACGCAATATCTCATGGCGCTCGGCAGCGAAAGAGCCTCTTGCCGAAAAGGCAAACGTCCAGATCCTTCTCCCACAAGGAAGGGCCCAGCCCTGAAAGCTCTTGCTGCTCTTCACGGTGCCTTGGAACCCTATCTACAGGCACAACAGCAGTGGGGATCTGTGCTTTCCCAGAGACTCAACATCTCATGGCGCTCGGCAGCGAAAGAGCCTCTTGCCGAGAAGGCAAAAGTCCGGCTCCTTCTCCCACAAGGAAGGGCCCAGCCCTGAAAGCTGTTGCTGCTCTTCACCTACCCTTGGCACCCTATCTACAGGCACAACAGCACTGGGGATCTGTGCTTTCCCAGAGACGCAACATCTCATGGCGCTCGGCCGCGGCAGTGCCTCTTGCCGAGAAGGCAAACGTCCGTCTCCTTCTCCCACAAGGAAGGGCCCAGCCATGAAAGCTCTTGCTGCTCTTCACGGTGCCTTGGCGCCCTATCTACAGGCACAACAGCACTGGGGATCTGTGCTTTCCCAGAGACTCAACATCTCATAGCGCTCAGCAGCGAAAGAGCCTCTTGCCGAGAAGGCAAACGTCCGGCTCCTTCTCCCACAAGGAAGGGCCCAGCCCTGAAAGCTCTTGCTGCTCTTCACATACCCTTGGCGCCCTATCTACAGGCACAAAAGCACTGGGGATCTGTGCTTTCCCAGAGAGGCAACATCTCATAGCTCTCGGCAGCGAAAGAGCCTCTTGCCGCGAAGGCAAACGTCCGTCTCCTTCTCCCACAAGGAAGGGCCCAGCCCTGAAAGCTCTGGATGCTCTTCACCTACCCTTGGCACCCTATCTACAGGCACAACAGCACTGGGGATCTGTGCTTTCCCAGAGCGGCAACATCTCATAGCGCTCAGCAGCGAAAGAGCCTCTTGCCGAGAAGGCAAACGTCCGGCTCCTTCTCCCACAAGGAAGGGCCCAGCCCTGAATGCTGCTGCTGCTCTTCACCTATCCTTGGAACCCTATCTACAGGCACAACAGCACTGGGGATCTGTGCTTTCCCAGAGACGCAACATCTCATGGCGCTCGGCAGCGAATGAGCCTCTTGCCGAGAAGGCAAACGTCCGGCTCCTTCTCCCACAAGGAAGGGCCCAGCCGTGAAAGCTGTTGCTGCTCTTCACCTACCCTTGGAACCCTATCTACAGGCACAACAGCAGTGGGGATCTGTGCTTTCCCAGAGACGCAACATCTCATGGCTCTCGGCAGCGAAAGAGCCTCTTGCCGAGAAGGCAAACGTCCGGCTCCTTCTCCCACAAGGAAGGGCCCAGCCCTGAAAGCTCTTGCTGCTCTTCACCTACCCTTGGCGCCCTATCTACAGGCACAACAGCACTGGGGATCTGTGCTTTCCCAGAGACGCAACATCTCATAGCGCTCGGCAGCGAAAGAGCCTCTTGCCGAGAAGGCAAACGTCCGGCTCCTTCTCCCACAAGGAAGGGCCCAGCCCTGAAAGCTCTTGCTGCTCTTCACCTACCCTTGGCGCCCTATCTACAGGCACAACAGCAGTGGGGATCTGTGCTTTCCCAGAGACACAATCATCTCATGGTGCTCGGCCGCAGCAGAGCCTCTTACCGAGAAGGCAAACGTCCGGCTCCTTCTCCCACAAGGAAGGGCCCAGCCCTGAAAGCTCTTGCTGCTCTTCACCTACCCTTGGAACCCTATCTACAGGCACAACAGCAGTGGGGATCTGTGCTTTCCCAGAGACTCAACATCTCATGGCGTTCGGCCGCGGCAGAGCCTCTTGCCGAAAAGGCAAACGTCCGGCTCCTTCTCCCACAAGGAAGGGCCCAGCCCTGAAAGCTCTTGCTGCTCTTCACCTACCCTTGGAACCCTATCTACAGGCACAACAGCACTGGGGATCTGTGCTTTCCCAGAGACTCAACATCTCATGGCGCTCGGCCTCGGCAGAGCCTCTTGCCGAGAAGGCAAACGTCGGCTCCTTCTCCCACAAGGAAGGGCCCAGCCCTGAAAGCTCTTGCTGGTCTTCACGGTGCCTTGGCGCCCTATCTACAGGCACAACAGCACTGGGGATCTGTGCTTTCCCAGAGACGCAACATCTCATAGCGCTCGGCAGCGAAAGAGCCTCTTGCCGAGAAGGCAAACGTCCGTCTCCTTCTCCCACAAGGAAGGGCCCAGCCCTGAAAGCTCTTGCTGCTCTTCACGGTGCCTTGGCGCCTTATCTACAGGCACAACAGCACTGGGGATCTGTGCTTTCCCAGAGACGCAACATCTCATGGCGCTCGGCAGCGAAAGAGCCTCTTGCCGAGAAGGCAAACGTCCGGCTTCTTCTCCCACAAGGAAGGGCCCAGCCCTGAAAGCTCTTGCTGCTCTTCACCTACCCTTGGCACCCTATCTACAGGCACAACAGCACTGGGCATCTGTGCTTTCCCAGAGACGCAACATCTCATGGTGCTCGGCCGCAGCAGAGCCTCTTACCGAAAAGGCAAACGTCCGTCTCCTTCTCCCACAAGGAAGGGCCCAGCCCTGAAAGCTCTTGCTGCTCTTCACGGTGCCTTGGCGCCCTATCTACAGGCACAACAGCACTGGGGATCTGTGCTTTCCCAGAGACTCAACATCTCATAGCGCTCAGCAGCGAAAGAGCCTCTTGCCGAGAAGGCAAACGTCCGGCTCCTTCTCCCACAAGGAAGGGCCCAGCCCTGAAAGCTCTTGCTGCTCTTCACCTACCCTTGGCGCCCTATCTACAGGCACAAAAGCACTGGGGATCTGTGCTTTCCCAGAGAGGCAACATCTCATAGCTCTCGGCAGCGAAAGAGCCTCTTGCCGAGAAGGCAAACGTCCGTCTCCTTCTCCCACAAGGAAGGGCCCAGCCCTGAAAGCTGTTGCTGCTCTTCACCTACCCTTGGCACCCTATCTACAGGCACAACAGCACTGGGGATCTGTGCTTTCCCAGAGCAGCAACATCTCATAGCGCTCAGCAGCGAAAGAGCCTCTTGCCGAGAAGGCAAACGTCCGGCTCCTTCTCCCACAAGGAAGGGCCCAGCCCTGAAAGCTCTTGCTGCTCTTCACCTATCCTTGGAACCCTATCTACAGGCACAACAGCACTGGGGATCTGTGCTTTCCCAGAGACGCAACATCTCATGGCGCTCGGCAGCAAATGAGCCTCTTGCCGAGAAGGCAAACGTCCGGCTCCTTCTCACACAAGGAAGGGCCCAGCCCTGAAAGCTCTTGCTGCTCTTCACCTACCCTTGGAACCCTATCTACAGGCACAACAGCACTGGGGATCTGTGCTTTCCCAGAGACGCAACATCTCATGGCTCTCGGCAGCGAAAGAGCCTCTTGCCGAGAAGGCAAACGTCCGGCTCCTTCTCCCACAAGGAAGGGCCCAGCCCTGAAAGCTCTTGCTGCTCTTCACCTACCCTTGGCGCCCTATCTACAGGCACAACAGCACTGGGGATCTGTGCTTTCCCAGAGACGCAACATCTCATAGCGCTCGGCAGCGAAAGAGCCTCTTGCCGAGAAGGCAAACGTCCGGCTCCTTCTCCCACAAGGAAGGGCCCAGCCCTGAAAGCTCTTGCTACTCTTCACGGTACTTGGCGCCCTATCTCAGGCACAACAGCAGTGGGGATCTGTGCTTTCCCAGAGACACAATCATCTCATGGTGCTCGGCAGCGAAAGAGCCTCTTGCAGAGAAGGCAAACGTCCGGCTCCCTCTCTGACAGGAAGGGCCCAGCCCTGAAAGCTCTTGCTGCTCTTCACCTACCCTTGGAACCCTATCTACAGGCACAACAGCACTGGGGATCTGTGCTTTCCCAGAGACGCAACATCTCATGGCGTTCGGCTGCGGCAGAGCCTCTTGCCGAAAAGGCAAACGTCCGGCTCCTTCTCCCACAAGGAAGGGCCCAGCCCTGAAAGCTCTTGCTGCTCTTCACCTACCCTTGGAACCCTATCTACAGGCACAACAGCACTGGGGATCTGTGCTTTCCCAGAGACTCAACATCTCATGGCGCTCGGCCGCGGCAGAGCCTCTTGCCGAGAAGGCAAACGTCCGGCTCCTTCTCCCACAAGGAAGGGCCCAGCCCTGAAAGCTCTTGCTGCTCTTCACGGTGCCTTGGCGCCCTATCTACAGGCACAACAGCACTGGGGATCTGTGCTTTCCCAGAGACGCAACATCTCATAGCGCTCGGCAGCGAAAGAGCCTCTTGCCGAGAAGGCAAACGTCCGTCTCCTTCTCCCACAAGGAAGGGCCCAGCCCTGAAAGCTCTTGCTGCTCTTCACGGTGCCTTGGCGCCTTATCTACAGGCACAACAGCACTGGGGATCTGTGCTTTCCCAGAGACGCAACATCTCATAGCGCTCGGCAGCGAAAGAGCCTCTTGCCGAGAAGGCAAACGTCCGGCTCCTTCTCCCACAAGGAAGGGCCCAGCCCTGAAAGCTCTTGCTGCTCTTCACCTACCCTTGGCGCCCTATCTACAGGCACAACAGCACTGGGGATCTGTGCTTTCCCAGAGACTCAACATCTCATGGCGCTCGGCAGCGAAAGAGCCTCTTGCCGAGAAGGCAAACGTCCGGCTCCTTCTCCCACAAGGAAGGGCCCAGCCCTTAAAGCTCTTGCTGCTCTTCACCTACCCTTGGAACCCTATCTACAGGCACAACAGCACTGGGGATCTGTACTTTCCCAGAGACGCAACATCTCATGGCGCTCGGCCGCGGCAGAGCCTCTTGCCGAAAAGGCAAACGTCCGGCTCTTTCTCCCACAAGGAAGGGCCCAGCCCTGAAAGCTCTTGCTGCTCTTCACCTACCCTTGGAACCCTATCTACAGGCACAACAGCACTGGGGATCTGTGCTTTCCCAGAGACGCAACATCTCAAAGCGCTCAGCAGCGAAAGAGCCTCTTGCCGAGAAGGCAAACGTCCGGCTCCTTCTCCCACAAGGAAGGGCCCAGCCCTGAAAGCTCTTGCTGCTCTTCACCTACCCTTGGCGCCCTATCTACAGGCACAACAGCAGTGGGGATCTGTGCTTTCCCAGAGACGCAACATCTCATAGCGCTCGGAAGCGAAAGAGCCTCTTGCCGAGAAGGCAAACGTCCGGCTCCTTCTCCCACAAGGAAGGGCCCAGCCCTGAAAGCTCTTGCTGCTCTTCACCAACCCTTGGCGCCCTATCTACAGGCACAACAGCACTGGGGATCTGTGCTTTCCCAGAGACGCAACATCTCATGGCGCTCGGCAGCGAAAGAGCCTCTTGCCGAGAAGGCAAACGTCCGGCTCCTTCTCCCACAAGGAAGGGCCCAGCCCTGAAAGCTGTTGCTGCTCTTCACCTACCCTTGGCGCCCTATCTACAGGCACAACAGCACTGGGGATCTGTGCTTTCCCAGAGACTCAACATCTCATGGCGCTCGGCCGCGGCAGTGCCTCTTGCCGAGAAGGCAAACGTCCGGCTCCTTCTCCCACAAGGAAGGGCCCAGCCCTGAAAGCTGCTGCTGCTCTTCACCTACACTGGGAACCCTATCTACAGGCACAACAGCACTGGGGATCTGTGCTTTCCCAGAGACTCAACATCTCATGGCGCTCGGCAGCGAATGAGCCTCTTGCCGAGAAGGCAAACGTCCGGCTCCTTCTCCCACAAGGAAGGGCCCAGCCCTAAAAGCTGTTGCTGCTCTTCACCTACCCTTGGCGCCCTATCTACAGGCACAACAGCAGTGGGGATCTGTGCTTTCCCAGAGACGCAACATCTCATGGCGCTCGGCCGCGGCAGTGCCTCTTGCCGAGAAGGCAAACGTCCGTCTCCTTCTCCCACAAGGAAGGGCCCAGCCCTGAAAGCTCTTGCTGCTCTTCACCTACCCTTGGAACCCTATCTGCAGGCACAACAGCACTGGGGATCTGTGCTTTCCCAGAGACGCAACATCTCATGGCGCTCGACAACGAATGAGAATCTTGCCGAGAAGGCAAACGTCCGGCTCCTTCTCCCACAAGGAAGGGCCCAGCCCTGAAAGCTCCTGCTGCTCTTCACGGTGCCTTGGCGCCCTATCTACAGGCACAAAAGCACTGGGGATCTGTGCTTTCCCAGAGACTCAACATCTCATGGCGCTCGGCAGCGAAAGAGCCTCTTGCAGAGAAGGCAAACGTCCGGCTCCTTCTCCCACAAGGAAGGGCCCAGCCCTGAAAGCTCCTGCTGCTCTTCACCTACACTTGGCGCCCTATCTACAGGCACAACAGCACTGGGGATCTGTGCTTTCCCAGAGACGCAACATCTCATGGCGCTCGGCCGCAGCAGTGCCTCTTGCCGAAATGGCAAACGTCTGTCTCCTTCTCCCACAAGGAAGGGCCCAGCCCTGAAAGCTCTTGCTGGTCTTCACGGTGCCTTGGCGCCCTATCTACAGGCACAAAAGCACTGGGGATCTGTGCTTTCCCAGAGAGGCAACATCTCATGGCGCTCGGCAGCGAAAGAGCCTCTTGCCGAGAAGGCAAACGTCCGGCTACATCTCCTACAAGGAAGGGCCCAGCCCTGAAAGCACTTGCTGCTCTTCACCTACCCTTGGCACCCTATCTACAGGCACAACAGCACTGGGGATCTGTGCTTTCCCAGAGACGCAACATCTCATGGCGCTCGGCCGCGGCAGTGCCTCTTGCCGAAATGGCAAACGTCTGTCTCCTTCTCCCACAAGGAAGGGCCCAGCCCTGAAAGCTCTTGCTGGTCTTCACGGTGCCTTGGCGCCCTATCTACAGGCACAACAGCACTGGGGATCTGTGCTTTCCCAGAGACGCAACATCTCATGGCTCTCGGCAGCGAATGAGCCTCTTGCCGAGAAGGCAAACGTCCGGCTCCTTCTCCCACAGGGAAGGGCCCAGCCCTGAAAGCTCTTGCTGCTCTTCACCTACCCTTGGCGCCCTATCTACAGGCACAACAGCACTGGGGATCTGTGCTTTCCCAGAGACGCAACATCTCATGGAGCTCGGCAGCGAAAGAGCCTCTTGCCGAGAAGGCAAACGTCCGGCTCCTTCTCCCACAAGGAAGGGCCCAGCCCTGAAAGCTCTTGCTGCTCTTCACCTACCCTTGGCGCCCTATCTACAGGCACAACAGCACTGGGGATCTGTGCTTTCCCGGAGACGCAACATCTCATAGCGCTCGACGCGGCAGAGCCTCTTGCCGAGAAGGCAAACGTCTGGCTCCTTCTCCCACAAGGAAGGGCCCAGCCCTGAAAGCTCTGGATGCTCTTCACGGTGCTTTGGTACCCTATCTACAGGCACAACAGCACTGGGAATCTGTGCTTTCCCAGAGACTCAACGTCTCATGGCGCTCGGCAGCAGCAGTGCCTCTTGCCGAAAAGGCAAACGTCCGGCTCCATCCCCCACAAGGAAGGGCCCAGCCCTGAAAGCTCTTGCTGCTCTTCACCTACCCTTGGCGCCCTATCTACAGGCACAACAGCACTGGGGATCTGTACTTTCCGAGAGACGCAACATCTCATGGCGCTCGGCCGCGGCAGAGCCTCTTGCCGAAAAGGCAAACGTCCGGCTCTTTCTCACACAAGGAAGGGCCCAGCCCTGAAAGCTCTTGCTGCTCTTCACCTACCCTTGGAACCCTATCTACAGGCACAACAGCACTGGGGATCTGTGCTTTCCCAGAGACTCCACATCTCATGGCGCTCGGCCGCGGAAGAGCCTCTTGCCGAAAAGGCAAACGTCCGGCTCCTTCTCCCACAAGGAAGGGCCCAGCCCTGAAAGCTCTTGCTGCTCTTCACGGTGCCTTGGCGCCTTATCTACAGACACAACAGAACTGGGGATCTGTGCTTTCCCAGAGACGCAACATCTCATAGCGCTCAGCAGCGAAAGAGCCTCTTGCCGAGAAGGCAAACGTCCGGCTCCTTCTCCCACAAGGAAGGACCCAGCCCTGAAAGCTCTTGCTGCTCTTCACCTACCCTTGGCGCCCTATCTACAGGCACAACAGCACTGGGGATCTGTGCTTTCCCAGAGACGCAACATCTCATGGCGCTCGGCAGCGAAAGAGCCTCTTGCCGAAAAGGCAAACGTCCGGCTCCTTCTCCCACAAGGAAGGGCCCAGCCCTGAAAGCTCTTGCTGCTCTTCACCTACCCTTGGAACCCTATCTACAGGCACAACAGCACTGGGGATCTGTGCTTTCCCAGAGACGCAACATCTCATGGTGCTCGGCCGCAGCAGAGCCTCTTACCGAGAAGGCAAACGTCCGGCTCCTTCTCCCACAAGGAAGGGCCCAGCCCTGAAAGCTCTTGCTGCTCTTCACCTACCCTTGGCGCCCTATCTACAGGCACAACAGCACTGGGGATCTGTGCTTTCCCAGAGACGCAACATGTCATGTCGCTCGGCCGCGGCAGAGCCTCTTGCCGAGAAGGCAAACGTCCGGCTCCTTCTCCCACAAGGAAGGGCCCAGCCCTGAAAGCTCTTGCTGCTCTTCACGGTGCCTTGGCGCCCTATCTACAGGCACAACAGCACTGGGGATCTGTGCTTTCCCAGAGACGCAACATCTCATGGCGCTGGGCAGCGAAAGAGCCTCTTGCCGAGAAGGCAAACGTCCGGCTCCTTCTCCCACAAGGAAGGGCCCAGCCCTGAAAGCTCTTGCTGCTCTTCACCTACCCTTGGCGCCCTATCTACAGGCACAACAGCAGTGGGATCTGTGCTTTCCCAGAGAGGCAACATCTCATGGCGCTCGGAAGCGAAAGAGCCTCTTGCCGAGAAGGCAAACGTCCGGCTCCTTCTCCCACAAGGAAGGGCCCAGCCCTGAAGGCTCTTGCTGCTCTTCACCAACCCTTGGCGCCCTATCTACAGGCACAACAGCACTGGGGATCTGTGCTTTCCCAGAGAGGCAACATCTCATAGCGCTCGGCAGCGAAAGAGCCTCTTGCCGAGAAGGCAAAAGTCCGTCTCCTTCTCCCACAAGGAAGGGCCCAGCCCTGAAGGCTCTTGCTGCTCTTCACCTACCCTTGGCGCCCTATCTACAGGCACAACAGCACTGGGGATCTGTGCTTTCCCAGAGACGCAACATCTCATGGCGCTCGGCAGCGAAAGAGCCTCTTGCCGAGAAGGCAAACGTCCGGCTCCTTCTCCCACAAGGAAGGGCCCAGCCCTGAAAGCTCTTGCTGCTCTTCACCTATCCTTGGCGCCCTATCTACAGGCACAACAGCACTGGGGATCTGTGCTTTCCCAGAGACGCAACATCTCATGGCGTTCGGCCGCGGCAGAGCCTCTTGCCGAAAAGGCAAACGTCCGGCTCTTTCTCACACAAGGAAGGGCCCAGCCCTGAAAGCTCTTGCTGCTCTTCACCTACCCTTGGAACCCTATCTACAGGCACAACAGCACTGGGGATCTGTGCTTTCCCAGAGACGCAACATCTCATGGCGCTCGGCAGCGAAAGAGCCTCTTGCCGAGAAGGCAAACGTCCGTCTCCTTCTCCCACAAGGAAGGGCCCAGCCCTGAAAGCTCTTGCTGCTCTTCACCTACCCTTGGCGCCCTATCTACAGGCACAACAGCACTGGGGATCTGTGCTTTCCCAGAGACGCAACATGTCATGTTGCTCGGCCGCGGCAGAGCCTCTTGCCGAAAAGGCAAACGTCCGGCTCCTTCTCCCACAAGGAAGGGCCCAGCCCTGAAAGCTCTTGCTGCTCTTCACCTACCCTTGGCGCCCTATCTACAGGCACAACAGCACTGGGGATCTGTGCTTTCCCAGAGAGGCAACATCTCATGGCGCTCGGCAGCGAAAGAGCCTCTTGCCGAGAAGGCAAACGTCCGGCTACATCTCCTACAAGGAAGGGCCCAGCCCTGAAAGCACTTGCTGCTCTTCACCTACCCTTGGCACCCTATCTACAGGCACAACAGCACTGGGGATCTGTGCTTTCCCAGAGACGCAACATCTCATGGCGCTCGGCCGCGGCAGTGCCTCTTGCCGAAATGGCAAACGTCTGTCTCCTTCTCCCACAAGGAAGGGCCCAGCCCTGAAAGCTCTTGCTGGTCTTCACGGTGCCTTGGCGCCCTATCTACAGGCACAACAGCAGTGGGGATCTGTGCTTTCCCAGAGACGCAACATCTCATGGCTCTCGGCAGCGAAAGAGCCTCTTGCCGAGAAGGCAAACGTCCGGCTCCTTCTCCCACAAGGAAGGGCCCAGCCCTGAAAGCTCTTGCTGCTCTTCACCTACCCTTGGCGCCCTATCTACAGGCACAACAGCACTGGGGATCTGTGCTTTCCCAGAGACGCAACATCTCATGGAGCTCGGCAGCGAAAGAGCCTCTTGCCGAGAAGGCAAACGTCCGGCTCCTTCTCCCACAAGGAAGGGCCCAGCCCTGAAAGCTCTTGCTGCTCTTCACCTACCCTTGGCGCCCTATCTACAGGCACAACAGCACTGGGGATCTGTGCTTTCCCGGAGACGCAACATCTCATAGCGCTCGACGCGGCAGAGCCTCTTGCCGAGAAGGCAAACGTCTGGCTCCTTCTCCCACAAGGAAGGGCCCAGCCCT
This sequence comes from Harpia harpyja, assembly GCF_026419915.1. Classification (NCBI taxonomy): domain Eukaryota; kingdom Metazoa; phylum Chordata; class Aves; order Accipitriformes; family Accipitridae; genus Harpia; species Harpia harpyja. The sequence goes on from NW_026293152.1 coordinate 99,590, forward strand.
GAAAGCTCTGGATGCTCTTCACGGTGCTTTGGTACCCTATCTACAGGCACAACAGCACTGGGAATCTGTGCTTTCCCAGAGACTCAACGTCTCATGGCGCTCGGCAGCAGCAGTGCCTCTTGCCGAAAAGGCAAACGTCCGGCTCCATCCCCCACAAGGAAGGGCCCAGCCCTGAAAGCTCTTGCTGCTCTTCACCTACCCTTGGCGCCCTATCTACAGGCACAACAGCACTGGGGATCTGTACTTTCCGAGAGACGCAACATCTCATGGCGCTCGGCCGCGGCAGAGCCTCTTGCCGAAAAGGCAAACGTCCGGCTCTTTCTCACACAAGGAAGGGCCCAGCCCTGAAAGCTCTTGCTGCTCTTCACCTACCCTTGGAACCCTATCTACAGGCACAACAGCACTGGGGATCTGTGCTTTCCCAGAGACTCAACATCTCATGGCGCTCGGCCGCGGCAGAGCCTCTTGCCGAAAAGGCAAACGTCCGGCTCCTTCTCCCACAAGGAAGGGCCCAGCCCTGAAAGCTCTTGCTGCTCTTCACGGTGCCTTGGCGCCTTATCTACAGACACAACAGAACTGGGGATCTGTGCTTTCCCAGAGACGCAACATCTCATAGCGCTCAGCAGCGAAAGAGCCTCTTGCCGAGAAGGCAAACGTCCGGCTCCTTCTCCCACAAGGAAGGACCCAGCCCTGAAAGCTCTTGCTGCTCTTCACCTACCCTTGGCGCCCTATCTACAGGCACAACAGCACTGGGGATCTGTGCTTTCCCAGAGACGCAACATCTCATGGCGCTCGGCAGCGAAAGAGCCTCTTGCCGAAAAGGCAAACGTCCGGCTCCTTCTCCCACAAGGAAGGGCCCAGCCCTGAAAGCTCTTGCTGCTCTTCACCTACCCTTGGAACCCTATCTACAGGCACAACAGCACTGGGGATCTGTGCTTTCCCAGAGACGCAACATCTCATGGTGCTCGGCCGCAGCAGAGCCTCTTACCGAGAAGGCAAACGTCCGGCTCCTTCTCCCACAAGGAAGGGCCCAGCCCTGAAAGCTCTTGCTGCTCTTCACCTACCCTTGGCGCCCTATCTACAGGCACAACAGCACTGGGGATCTGTGCTTTCCCAGAGACGCAACATGTCATGTCGCTCGGCCGCGGCAGAGCCTCTTGCCGAGAAGGCAAACGTCCGGCTCCTTCTCCCACAAGGAAGGGCCCAGCCCTGAAAGCTCTTGCTGCTCTTCACGGTGCCTTGGCGCCCTATCTACAGGCACAACAGCACTGGGGATCTGTGCTTTCCCAGAGACGCAACATCTCATGGCGCTGGGCAGCGAAAGAGCCTCTTGCCGAGAAGGCAAACGTCCGGCTCCTTCTCCCACAAGGAAGGGCCCAGCCCTGAAAGCTCTTGCTGCTCTTCACCTACCCTTGGCGCCCTATCTACAGGCACAACAGCAGTGGGATCTGTGCTTTCCCAGAGAGGCAACATCTCATGGCGCTCGGAAGCGAAAGAGCCTCTTGCCGAGAAGGCAAACGTCCGGCTCCTTCTCCCACAAGGAAGGGCCCAGCCCTGAAGGCTCTTGCTGCTCTTCACCAACCCTTGGCGCCCTATCTACAGGCACAACAGCACTGGGGATCTGTGCTTTCCCAGAGAGGCAACATCTCATAGCGCTCGGCAGCGAAAGAGCCTCTTGCCGAGAAGGCAAAAGTCCGTCTCCTTCTCCCACAAGGAAGGGCCCAGCCCTGAAGGCTCTTGCTGCTCTTCACCTACCCTTGGCGCCCTATCTACAGGCACAACAGCACTGGGGATCTGTGCTTTCCCAGAGACGCAACATCTCATGGCGCTCGGCAGCGAAAGAGCCTCTTGCCGAGAAGGCAAACGTCCGGCTCCTTCTCCCACAAGGAAGGGCCCAGCCCTGAAAGCTCTTGCTGCTCTTCACCTATCCTTGGCGCCCTATCTACAGGCACAACAGCACTGGGGATCTGTGCTTTCCCAGAGACGCAACATCTCATGGCGTTCGGCCGCGGCAGAGCCTCTTGCCGAAAAGGCAAACGTCCGGCTCTTTCTCACACAAGGAAGGGCCCAGCCCTGAAAGCTCTTGCTGCTCTTCACCTACCCTTGGAACCCTATCTACAGGCACAACAGCACTGGGGATCTGTGCTTTCCCAGAGACGCAACATCTCATGGCGCTCGGCAGCGAAAGAGCCTCTTGCCGAGAAGGCAAACGTCCGTCTCCTTCTCCCACAAGGAAGGGCCCAGCCCTGAAAGCTCTTGCTGCTCTTCACCTACCCTTGGCGCCCTATCTACAGGCACAACAGCACTGGGGATCTGTGCTTTCCCAGAGACGCAACATGTCATGTTGCTCGGCCGCGGCAGAGCCTCTTGCCGAAAAGGCAAACGTCCGGCTCCTTCTCCCACAAGGAAGGGCCCAGCCCTGAAAGCTCTTGCTGCTCTTCACCTACCCTTGGCGCCCTATCTACAGGCACAACAGCACTGGGGATCTGTGCTTTCCCAGAGACGCAACATCTCATGGTGCTCGGCCGCAGCAGAGCCTCTTGCCGAGAAGGCAAACTTCCGGCTCCTTCTCCCACAAGGAAGGGCCCAGCCCTGAAAGCTCTTGCTGCTCTTCACCTACCCTTGGAACCCTATCTACAGGCACAACAGCACTGGGGATCTGTGCTTTCCCAGAGACGCAACATCTCATGGTGCTCGGCCGCAGCAGAGCGTCTTACCGAGAAGGCAAACGTCCGGCTCCTTCTCCCACAAGGAAGGGCCCAGCCCTGAAAGCTCTTGCTGCTCTTCACCTACCCTTGGAACCCTATCTACAGGCACAACAGCACTGGGGATCTGTGCTTTCCCAGAGACGCAACATCTCATGGCGCTCGACAACGAATGAGAATCTTGCCGAGAAGGCAAACGTCCGGCTCCTTCTCCCACAAGGAAGGGCCCAGCCCTGAAAGCTCTTGCTGGTCTTCACGGTGCCTTGGCGCCCTATCTACAGGCACAAAAGCACTGGGGATCTGTGCTTTCCCAGAGAGGCAACATCTCATGGCGCTCGGCAGCGAAAGAGCCTCTTGCCGAGAAGGCAAACGTCCGGCTACATCTCCTACAAGGAAGGGCCCAGCCCTGAAAGCACTTGCTGCTCTTCACCTACCCTTGGCACCCTATCTACAGGCACAACAGCACTGGGGATCTGTGCTTTCCCAGAGACGCAACATCTCATGGCGCTCGGCCGCGGCAGTGCCTCTTGCCGAAATGGCAAACGTCTGTCTCCTTCTCCCACAAGGAAGGGCCCAGCCCTGAAAGCTCTTGCTGGTCTTCACGGTGCCTTGGCGCCCTATCTACAGGCACAACAGCAGTGGGGATCTGTGCTTTCCCAGAGACGCAACATCTCATGGCTCTCGGCAGCGAATGAGCCTCTTGCCGAGAAGGCAAACGTCCGGCTCCTTCTCCCACAAGGAAGGGCCCAGCCCTGAAAGCTCTTGCTGCTCTTCACCTACCCTTGGCGCCCTATCTACAGGCACAACAGCACTGGGGATCTGTGCTTTCCCAGAGACGCAACATCTCATGGAGCTCGGCAGCGAAAGAGCCTCTTGCCGAGAAGGCAAACGTCCGGCTCCTTCTCCCACAAGGAAGGGCCCAGCCCTGAAAGCTCTTGCTGCTCTTCACCTACCCTTGGCGCCCTATCTACAGGCACAACAGCACTGGGGATCTGTGCTTTCCCGGAGACGCAACATCTCATAGCGCTCGACGCGGCAGAGCCTCTTGCCGAGAAGGCAAACGTCCGGCTCCTTCTCCCACAAGGAAGGGCCCAGCCCTGAAAGCTCTGGATGCTCTTCACGGTGCTTTGGTACCCTATCTACAGGCACAACAGCACTGGGAATCTGTGCTTTCCCAAAGACTCAACGTCTCATGGCGCTCGGCAGCAGCAGTGCCTCTTGCCGAAAAGGCAAACGTCCGGCTCCATCCCCCACAAGGAAGGGCCCAGCCCTGAAAGCTCTTGCTGCTCTTCACCTACCCTTGGCGCCCTATCTACAGGCACAACAGCACTGGGGATCTGTACTTTCCGAGAGACGCAACATCTCATGGCGCTCGGCCGCGGCAGAGCCTCTTGCCGAAAAGGCAAACGTCCGGCTCTTTCTCACACAAGGAAGGGCCCAGCCCTGAAAGCTCTTGCTGCTCTTCACCTACCCTTGGAACCCTATCTACAGGCACAACAGCACTGGGGATCTGTGCTTTCCCAGAGACTCAACATCTCATGGCGCTCGGCCGCGGCAGAGCCTCTTGCCGAAAAGGCAAACGTCCGGCTCCTTCTCCCACAAGGAAGGGCCCAGCCCTGAAAGCTCTTGCTGCTCTTCACGGTGCCTTGGCGCCTTATCTACAGACACAACAGAACTGGGGATCTGTGCTTTCCCAGAGACGCAACATCTCATAGCGCTCAGCAGCGAAAGAGCCTCTTGCCGAGAAGGCAAACGTCCGGCTCCTTCTCCCACAAGGAAGGACCCAGCCCTGAAAGCTCTTGCTGCTCTTCACCTACCCTTGGCGCCCTATCTACAGGCACAACAGCACTGGGGATCTGTGCTTTCCCAGAGAGGCAACATCTCATAGCTCTCAGCAGCGAAAGAGTCTCTTGTCGAAAAGGCAAACGTCTGGCTCCTTCTCCCACAGGGAAGGGCCCAGCCCTGAAAGCTCTTGCAGCTCTTCACGGTGCTTTGGCACCCTATCTACAGGCATGACAGCACTGGGAATCTGTGCTTTCCCAGAGACTCAACATCTCATGGCGCTCTGCAGCGAAAGAGCCTCTTGCCGAGAAGGCAAACGTCCGGCTCCTTCTCCCACAAGGAAGGGCCCAGCCCTGAAAGCTCTTGCTGCTCTTCACGGTGCCTTGGCGCCTTATCTACAGACACAACAGCACTGGGGATCTGTGCTTTCCCAGAGACGCAACATGTCATGTCGCTCGGCCCGCGGCAGAGCCTCTTGCCGAGAAGGCAAACGTCCGTCTCCTTCTCCCACAAGGAAGGGCCCAGCCCTGAAAGCTCTTGCTGGTCTTCACGGTGCCTTGGCGCCCTATCTACAGGCACAACAGCACTGGGGATCTGTGCTTTTCCAGAGACTCAACATCTCATGGCGCTCGGCAGCGAAAGAGCCTCTTGCCGAGAAGGCAAACGTCCGGCTCCTTCTCCCACAAGGAAGGGCCCAGCCCTGAAAGCTCTTGCTGCTCTTCACCTACCCTTGGAACCCTATCTACAGGCACAACAGCACTGGGGATCTGTGCTTTCCCAGAGACGCAACATCTCATGGTGCTCGGCCGCAGCAGAGCCTCTTACCGAGAAGGCAAACGTCCGGCTCCTTCTCCCACAAGGAAGGGCCCAGCCCTGAAAGCTCTTGCTGCTCTTCACCTACCCTTGGAACCCTATCTACAGGCACAACAGCACTGGGGATCTGTACTTTCCGAGAGACGTAACATCTCATGGCGCTCGGCCGCGGCAGAGCCTCTTGCCGAAAAGGCAAACGTCCGGCTCTTTCTCACACAAGGAAGGGCCCAGCCCTGAAAGCTCTTGCTGCTCTTCACCTACCCTTGGAACCCTATCTACAGGCACAACAGCACTGGGGATCTGTGCTTTCCCAGAGACTCAACATCTCATGGCGCTCGGCCGCGGCAGAGCCTCTTGCTGAAAAGGCAAACGTCCGGCTCCTTCTCCCACAAGGAAGGGCCCAGCCCTGAAAGCTCTTGCTGCTCTTCACGGTGCCTTGGCGCCTTATCTACAAACACAACAGCACTGGGGATCTGTGCTTTCCCAGAGACGCAACATCTCATAGCGCTCAGCAGCGAAAGAGCCTCTTGCCTAGAAGGCAAACGTCCAGCTCCTTCTCACACAAGGAAGGGCCCAGCCCTGAAAGCTCTTGCTGCTCTTCACCTACCCTTGGCGCCCTATCTACAGGCACAACAGCACTGGGGATCTGTGCTTTCCCAGAGAGGCAACATCTCATAGCGCTCGGCAGCGAAAGAGCCTCTTGCCGAGAAGGCAAAAGTCCGTCTCCTTCTCCCACAAGGAAGGGCCCAGCCCTGAAGGCTCTTGCTGCTCTTCACCTACCCTTGGCGCCCTATCTACAGGCACAACAGCACTGGGGATCTGTGCTTTCCCAGAGACGCAACATCTCATGGCGCTCGGCAGCGAAAGAGCCTCTTGCCGAGAAGGCAAACGTCCGTCTCCTTCTCCCACAAGGAAGGGCCCAGCCCTGAAAGCTCTTGCTGCTCTTCACCTACCCTTGGCGCCCTATCTACAGGCACAACAGCACTGGGGATCTGTGCTTTCCCAGAGACGCAACATCTCATGGCGCTCGGCCGCGGCAGAGCCTCTTGCCGAAAAGGCAAACGTCCGGTTCCTTCTCCCACAAGGAAGGGCCCAGCCCTGAAAGCTCTTGCTGCTCTTCACCTACCCTTGGCGCCCTATCTACAGGCACAACAGCACTGGGGATCTGTGCTTTCCCAGAGACGCAACATGTCATGTCGCTCGGCCGCGGCAGAGCCTCTTGCCGAAAAGGCAAACGTCCGGCTCCTTCTCCCACAAGGAAGGGCCCAGCCCTGAAAGCTCTTGCTGCTCTTCACGGTGCCTTGGCGCCCTATCTACAGGCACAACAGCACTGGGGATCTGTGCTTTCCCAGAGACGCAACATCTCATGGCGCTAGGCAGCGAAAGAGCCTCTTGCCGAGAAGGCAAACGTCCGGCTCCTTCTCCCACAAGGAAGGGCCCAGCCCTGAAAGCTCTTGCTTCTCTTCACCTACCCTTGGAACCCTATCTACAGACACAACAGCACTGGGGATCTGTGCTTTCCAAGAGAGGCAACATCTCATGGCGCTCGGCAGCGAAAGAGCCTCTTGCCGAGAAGGCAAACGTCCGGCTCCTTCTCCCACAAGGAAGGGCCCAGCCCTGAAAGCTCTTGCTGCTCTTCACCTACCCTTGGCGCCCTATCTACAGGCACAACAGCACTGGGGATCTGTGCTTTCCCAGAGACGCAACATCTCATGGCGCTCGGCAGCGAAAGAGCCTCTTGCCGAGAAGGCAAACGTCCGGTTCCTTCTCCCACAAGGAAGGGCCCAGCCCTGAAAGCTCTTGCTGCTCTTCACCTACCCTTGGCGCCCTATCTACAGGCACAACAGCACTGGGGATCTGTGCTTTCCCAGAGACGCAACATCTCATGGCGCTCGGCCGCGGCAGAGCCTCTTGCCGAAAAGGCAAACGTCCGGCTCCTTCTCCCACAAGGAAGGGCCCAGCCCTGAAAGCTCTTGCTGCTCTTCACGGTGCCTTGGCGCCTTATCTACAGACACAACAGCAGTGGGGATCTGTGCTTTCCCAGAGACGCAACATCTCATAGTGCTCAGCAGCGAAAGAGCCTCTTGCCGAGAAGGCAAACGTCCGGCTCCTTCTCCCACAAGGAAGGGCCCAGCCCTGAAAGCTCTTGCTGCTCTTCACCTACCCTTGGCGCCTTATCTACAGACACAACAGCACTGGGGATCTGTGCTTTCCCAGAGAGGCAACATCTCATAGCTCTCAGCAGCGAAAGAGTCTCTTGTCGAAAAGGCAAACGTCTGGCTCCTTCTCCCACAGGGAAGGGCCCAGCCCTGAAAGCTCTTGCAGCTCTTCACGGTGCTTTGGCACCCTATCTACAGGCACGACAGCACTGGGAATCTGTGCTTTCCCAGAGACGCAACATCTCATGGCGCTGGGCAGCGAAAGAGCCTCTTGCCGAGAAGGTAAACGTCCGGCTCCTTCTCCCACAAGGAAGGGCCCAGCCCTGAAAGCTCTTGCTGCTCTTCACGGTTCCTTGGCGCCTTATCTACAGACACAACAGCACTGGGGATCTGTGCTTTCCCAGAGACGCAACATGTCATGTCGCTCGGCCGCGGCAGAGCCTCTTGCCGAGAAGGCAAACGTCCGTCTCCTTCTCCCACAAGGAAGGGCCCAGCCCTGAAAGCTCTTGCTGGTCTTCACGGTGCCTTGGCGCCCTATCTACAGGCACAACAGCACTGGGGATCTGTGCTTTCCCAGAGACTCAACATCTCATGGCGCTCGGCAGCGAAAGAGCCTCTTGCCGAGAAGGCAAACGTCCGGCTCCTTCTCCCACAAGGAAGGGCCCAGCCCTGAAAGCTCTTGCTGCTCTTCACGGTGCCTTGGCGCCCTATCTACAGGCACAACAGCACTGGGGATCTGTGCTTTCCCAGAGACGCAACATCTCATGGCGCTCGGCCGCGGCAGAGCCTCTTGCCGAAAAGGCAAACGTCCGGCTCCTTCTCCCACAAGGAAGGGCCCAGCCCTGAAAGCTCTTGCTGCTCTTCACCTACCCTTGGCGCCCTATCTACAGGCACAACAGCACTGGGGATCTGTGCTTTCCCAGAGACGCAACATGTCATGTTGCTCGGCCGCGGCAGAGCCTCTTGCCGAAAAGGCAAACGTCCGGCTCCTTCTCCCACAAGGAAGGGCCCAGCCCTGAAAGCTCTTGCTGCTCTTCACCTACCCTTGGAACCCTATCTACAGGCACAACAGCACTGGGGATCTGTGCTTTCCCAGAGACGCAACATCTCATGGTGCTCGGCCGCAGCAGAGCCTCTTACCGAGAAGGCAAACGTCCGGCTCCTTCTCCCACAAGGAAGGGCCCAGCCCTGAAAACTCTTGCTGCTCTTCACCTACCCTTGGAACCCTATCTACAGGCACAACAGCACTGGGGATCTGTGCTTTTCCAGAGACGCAACATCTCATGGCGCTCGGCCGCGGCAGAGCCTCTTGCCGAAAAGGCAAACGTCCGGCTCTTTCTCACACAAGGAAGGGCCCAGCCCTGAAAGCTCTTGCTGCTCTTCACCTACCCTTGGAACCCTATCTACAGGCACAACAGCACTGGGGATCTGTGCTTTCCCAGAGATGCAACATCTCATGGCGCTCGGCAGCGAAAGAGCCTCTTGCCGAGAAGGCAAACGTCCGTCTCCTTCTCCCACAAGGAAGGGCCCAGCCCTGAAAGCTCTTGCTGCTCTTCACCTACCCTTGGCGCCCTATCTACAGGCACAACAGCACTGGGGATCTGTGCTTTCCCAGAGACGCAACATCTCATGGCGCTCGGCCGCGGCAGAGCCTCTTGCCGAGAAGGCAAACGTCCGGTTCCTTCTCCCACAAGGAAGGGCCCAGCCCTGAAAGCTCTTGCTGCTCTTCACGGTGCCTTGGCGCCTTATCTACAGACACAACAGCACTGGGGATCTGTGCTTTCCCAGAGACGCAACATCTCATAGCGCTCAGCAGCGAAAGAGCCTCTTGCCGAGAAGGCAAACGTCCGGCTCCTTCTCCCACAAGGAAGGGCCCAGCCCTGAAAGCTCTTGCTGCTCTTCACCTACCCTTGGCGCCCTATATACAGGCACAACAGCACTGGGGATCTGTGCTTTCCCAGAGAGGCAACATCTCATACCTCTCAGCAGCGAAAGAGCCTCTTGCCGAAAAGGCAAACGTCTGGCTCCTTCTCCCACAAGGAAGGGCCCAGCCCTGAAAGCTCTTGCTGCTCTTCACCTACACTTGGCGCCCTATCTACAGGCACAACAGCACTGGGGATCTGTGCTTTCCCAGAGACGCAACATGTCATGTTGCTCGGCCGCGGCAGAGCCTCTTGCCGAAAAGGCAAACGTCCAGCTCCTTCTCCCACAAGGAAGGGCCCAACCCTGAAAGCTCTTGCTGCTCTTCACCTACCCTTGGCGCCCTATCTACAGGCACAACAGCACTGGGGATCTGTACTTTCCGAGAGACGCAACATCTCATGGCGCTCGGCCGCGGCAGAGCCTCTTGCCGAAAAGGCAAACGTCCGGCTCCTTCTCCCACAAGGAAGGGCCCAGCCCTGAAAGCTCTTGCTGCTCTTCACGGTGCCTTGGCGCCTTATCTACAGACACAACAGAACTGGGGATCTGTGCTTTCCCAGAGACGCAACATCTCATAGCGCTCAGCAGCGAAAGAGCCTCTTGCCGAGAAGGCAAACGTCCGGCTCCTTCTCCCACAAGGAAGGACCCAGCCCTGAAAGCTCTTGCTGCTCTTCACCTACACCCCTTGGCGCCCTATCTACAGGCACAACAGCACTGGGGATCTGTGCTTTCCCAGAGAGGCAACATCTCATAGCTCTCAGCAGCGAAAGAGTCTCTTGTCGAAAAGGCAAACGTCTGGCTCCTTCTCCCACAGGGAAGGGCCCAGCCCTTAAAGCTCTTGCAGCTCTTCACGGTGCTTTGGCACCCTATCTACAGGCACGACAGCACTGGGAATCTGTGCTTTCCCAGAGACTCAACATCTCATGGCGCTCTGCAGCGAAAGAGCCTCTTGCCGAGAAGGTAAACGTCCGGCTCCTTCTCCACAAGGAAGGGCCCAGCCCTGAAAGCTCTTGCTGCTCTTCACGGTGCCTTGGCGCCTTATCTACAGACACAACAGCACTGGGGATCTGTGCTTTCCCAGAGACGCAACATGTCATGTCGCTCGGCCGCGGCAGAGCCTCTTGCCGAGAAGGCAAACGTCCGTCTCCTTCTCCCACAAGGAAGGGCCCAGCCCTGAAAGCTCTTGCTGGTCTTCACGGTGCCTTGGCGCCCTATCTACAGGCACAACAGCACTGGGGATCTGTGCTTTTCCAGAGACTCAACATCTCATGGCGCTCGGCAGCGAAAGAGCCTCTTGCCGAGAAGGCAAACGTCCGGCTCCTTCTCCCACAAGGAAGGGCCCAGCCCTGAAAGCTCTTGCTGCTCTTCACCTACCCTTGGAACCCTATCTACAGGCACAACAGCACTGGGGATCTGTGCTTTCCCAGAGACGCAACATCTCATGGTGCTCGGCCGCAGCAGAGCCTCTTACCGAGAAGGCAAACGTCCGGCTCCTTCTCCCACAAGGAAGGGCCCAGCCCTGAAAGCTCTTGCTGCTCTTCACCTACCCTTGGAACCCTATCTACAGGCACAACAGCACTGGGGATCTGTGCTTTCCCAGAGACGCAACATCTCATGTCGTTCGGCCGCGGCAGAGCCTCTTGCCGAAAAGGCAAACGTCCGTCTCCTTCTCCCACAAGGAAGGGCCCAGCCCTGAAAGCTCTTGCTGCTCTTCACCTACCCTTGGAACCCTATCTACAGGCACAACAGCACTGGGGATCTGTACTTTCCGAGAGACGTAACATCTCATGGCGCTCGGCCGCGGCAGAGCCTCTTGCCGAAAAGGCAAACGTCCGGCTCTTTCTCACACAAGGAAGGGCCCAGCCCTGAAAGCTCTTGCTGCTCTTCACCTACCCTTGGAACCCTATCTACAGGCACAACAGCACTGGGGATCTGTGCTTTCCCAGAGACTCAACATCTCATGGCGCTCGGCCGCGGCAGAGCCTCTTGCTGAAAAGGCAAACGTCCGGCTCCTTCTCCCACAAGGAAGGGCCCAACCCTGAAAGCTCTTGCTGCTCTTCACCTACCCTTGGCGCCCTATCTACAGGCACAACAGCACTGGGGATCTGTACTTTCCGAGAGACGCAACATCTCATAGCGCTCAGCAGCGAAAGAGCCTCTTGCCTAGAAGGCAAACGTCCGGCTCCTTCTCCCACAAGGAAGGGCCCAGCCCTGAAAGCTCTTGCTGCTCTTCACCTACCCTTGGCGCCCTATCTACAGGCACAACAGCACTGGGATCTGTGCTTTCCCAGAGAGGCAACATCTCATAGCGCTCGGCAGCGAAAGAGCCTCTTGCCGAGAAGGCAAACGTCCGTCTCCTTCTCCCACAAGGAAGGGCCCAGCCCTGAAGGCTCTTGCTGCTCTTCACCTACCCTTGGCGCCCTATCTACAGGCACAACAGCACTGGGGATCTGTGCTTTCCCAGAGACGCAACATCTCATGGCGCTCGGCAGCGAAAGAGCCTCTTGCCGAGAAGGCAAACGTCCGTCTCCTTCTCCCACAAGGAAGGGCCCAGCCCTGAAAGCTCTTGCTGCTCTTCACCTACCCTTGGCGCCCTATCTACAGGCACAACAGCACTGGGGATCTGTGCTTTCCCAGAGACGCAACATCTCATGGCGCTCGCCGCGGCAGAGCCTCTTGCCGAAAAGGCAAACGTCCGGTTCCTTCTCCCACAAGGAAGGGCCCAGCCCTGAATGCTGCTGCTGCTCTTCACCTATCCTTGGAACCCTATCTACAGGCACAACAGCAGTGGGGATCTGTGCTTTCCCAGAGACGCAACATCTCATGGCGCTCGGCAGCGAATGAGCCTCTTGCCGAGAAGGCAAACGTCCGGCTCCTTCTCCCACAAGGAAGGGCCCAGCCCTGAAAGCTCTTGCTGCTCTTCACGGTGCCTTGGCGCCTTATCTACAGGCACAACAGCACTGGGGATCTGTGCTTTCCCAGAGAGGCAACATCTCATAGCTCTCAGCAGCGAAAGAGCCTCTTGTCGAAAAGGCAAACGTCTGGCTCCTTCTCCCACAAGGAAGGGCCCAGCCCTGAAAGCTCTTGCAGCTCTTCACGGTGCTTTGGCACCCTATCTACAGGCACGACAGCACTGGGAATCTGTGCTTTCCCAGAGACTCAACATCTCATGGCGCTCTGCAGCGAAAAAGCCTCTTGCCGAGAAGGTAAACGTCCGGCTCCTTCTCCCACAAGGAAGGGCCCAGCCCTGAAAGCTCTTGCTGGTCTTCACGGTGCCTTGGCGCCCTATCTACAGGCACAACAGCACTGGGGATCTGTGCTTTCCCAGAGACTCAACATCTCATGGCGCTCGGCAGCGAAAGAGCCTCTTGCCGAGAAGGCAAACGTCTGGCTCCTTCTCCCACAAGGAAGGGCCCAGCCCTGAAAGCTCTTGCTGCTCTTCACCTACACTGGGAACCCTATCTACAGGCACAACAGCACTGGGGATCTGTGCTTTCCCGGAGACTCAACATCTCATGGTGCTCGGCCGCAGCAGAGCCTCTTACCGAGAAGGCAAACGTCCGGCTCCTTCTCCCACAAGGAAGGGCCCAGCCCTGAAAGCTCTTGCTGCTCTTCACCTACCCTTGGAACCCTATCTACAGGCACAACAGCACTGGGGATCTGTGCTTTCCCAGAGACGCAACATCTCATGGTGCTCGGCCGCAGCAGAGCCTCTTACCGAAAAGGCAAACGTCCGGCTCCTTCTCCCACAAGGAAGGGCCCAGCCCTGAAAGCTCTTGCTGCTCTTCACCTACCCTTGGAACCCTATCTACAGGCACAACAGCACTGGGGATCTGTACTTTCCGAGAAACGCAACATCTCATGGCGCTCGGCCGCGGCAGAGCCTCTTGCCGAAAAGGCAACCGTCCGGCTCTTTCTCACACAAGGAAGGGCCCAGCCCTGAAAGCTCTGGCTGCTCTTCACCTACCCTTGGAACCCTATCTACAGGCACAACAGCACTGGGGATCTGTGCTTTCCCAGAGACGCAACATCTCAAAGCGCTCAGCAGCGAAAGAGCCTCTTGCCGAGAAGGCAAACGTCCGGCTCCTTCTCCCACAAGGAAGGGCCCAGCCCTGAAAGCTCTTGCTGCTCTTCACCTACCCTTGGCGCCCTATCTACAGGCACAACAGCAGTGGGGATCTGTGCTTTCCCTGAGACACAATCATCTCATGGTGCTCGGCCGCAGCAGAGCCTCTTACCGAGAAGGCAAACGTCCGGCTCCTTCTCCCACAAGGAAGGGCCCAGCCCTGAAAGCTCTTGCTGCTCTTCACCTACCCTTGGAACCCTATCTACAGGCACAACAGCAGTGGGGATCTGTGCTTTCCCAGAGACGCAACATCTCATGGCGTTCGGCCGCGGCAGAGCCTCTTGCCGAAAAGGCAAACGTCCGGCTCCTTCTGCCACAAGGAAGGGCCCAGCCCTGAAAGCTCTTGCTGCTCTTCACCTACCCTTGGAACCCTATCTACAGGCACAACAGCACTGGGGATCTGTGCTTTCCCAGAGACTCAACATCTCATGGCGCTCGGCAGCGAAAGAGCCTCTTGCCGAGAAGGCAAACGTCCGTCTCCTTCTCCCACAAGGAAGGGCCCAGCCCTGAAAGCTCTTGCTGCTCTTCACGGTGCCTTGGCGCCCTATCTACAGGCACAACAGCACTGGGGATCTGTGCTTTCCCAGAGACGCAACATCTCATAGCGCTCGGCAGCGAAAGAGCCTCTTGCCGAGAAGGCAAACGTCCGGCTCCTTCTCCCACAAGGAAGGGCCCAGCCCTGAAAGCTCTTGCTGCTCTTCACGGTGCCTTGGCGCCTTATCTACAGGCACAACAGCACTGGGGATCTGTGCTTTCCCAGAGACGCAACATCTCATAGCGCTCGGCAGCGAAAGAGCCTCTTGCCGAGAAGGCAAACGTCCGGCTCCTTCTCCCACAAGGAAGGGCCCAGCCCTGAAAGCTCTTGCTGCTCTTCACCTACCCTTGGAACCCTATCTACAGGCACAACAGCACTGGGGATCTGTGCTTTCCCAGAGACGCAACATCTCATGGTGCTCGGCCGCAGCAGAGCCTCTTACCGAAAAGGCAAACGTCCGTCTCCTTCTCCCACAAGGAAGGGCCCAGCCCTGAAAGCTCTTGCTGCTCTTCACGGTGCCTTGGCGCCCTATCTACAGGCACAACAGCACTGGGGATCTGTGCTTTCCAGAGACTCAACATCTCATGGCGCTCAGCAGCGAAAGAGCCTCTTGCCGAGAAGGCAAACGTCCGGCTCTTTCTCACACAAGGAAGGGCCCAGCCCTGAAAGCTCTTGCTGCTCTTCACCTACCCTTGGAACCCTATCTACAGGCACAACAGCACTGGGGATCTGTGCTTTCCCAGAGACGCAACATCTCAAAGCGCTCAGCAGCGAAAGAGCCTCTTGCCGAGAAGGAAAACGTCCGGCTCCTTCTCCCACAAGGAAGGGCCCAGCCCTGAAAGCTCTTGCTGCTCTTCACGGTGCCTTGGCGCCTTATCTACAGGCACAACAGCACTGGGGATCTGTGCTTTCCCAGAGACGCAACATCTCATAGCGCTCGAAGCGAAAGAGCCTCTTGCCGAGAAGGCAAACGTCCGGCTCCTTCTCCCACAAGGAAGGGCCCAGCCCTGAAGGCTCTTGCTGCTCTTCACCAACCCTTGGCGCCCTATCTACAGGCACAACAGCACTGGGGATCTGTGCTTTCCCAGAGACTCAACATCTCATGGCGCTCGGCAGCGAAAGAGCCTCTTGCCGAGAAGGCAAACGTCCGTCTCCTTCTCCCACAAGGAAGGGCCCAGCCCTGAAAGCTGTTGCTGCTCTTCACCTACCCTTGGCGCCCTATCTACAGGCACAACAGCACTGGGGATCTGTGCTTTCCCAGAGACTCAACATCTCATGGCGCTCGGCCGCGGCAGTGCCTCTTGCCGAGAAGGCAAACGTCCGGCTCCTTCTCCCACAAGGAAGGGCCCAGCCCTGAAAGCTGCTGCTGCTCTTCACCTACACTGGGAACCCTATCTACAGGCACAACAGCACTGGGGATCTGTGCTTTCCCAGAGACTCAACATCTCATGGCGCTCAGCAGCGAAAGAGCCTCTTGCCGAGAAGGCAAACGTCCGGCTCCTTCTCCCACAAGGAAGGGCCCAGCCCTGAAAGCTGTTGCTGCTCTTCACCTACCCTTGGCGCCCTATCTACAGGCACAACAGCACTGGGGATCTGTGCTTTCCCAGAGACGCAACATCTCATGGCGCTCGGCCGCGGCAGTGCCTCTTGCCGAAAAGGCAAACGTCCGTCTCCTTCTCCCACAAGGAAGGGCCCAGCCCTGAAAGCTGTTGCTGCTCTTCACCTACCCTTGGAACCCTATCTGCAGGCACAACAGCACTGGGGATCTGTGCTTTCCCAGAGACGCAACATCTCATGGCGCTCGACAACGAATGAGAATCTTGCCGAGAAGGCAAACGTCCGGCTCCTTCTCCCACAAGGAAGGGCCCAGTCCTGAAAGCTCCTGCTGCTCTTCACGGTGCCTTGGCGCCCTATCTACAGGCACAACAGCACTGGGGATCTGTGCTTTCCCAGAGACTCAACATCTCATGGCGCTCGGCAGCGAAAGAGCCTCTTGCAGAGAAGGCAAACGTCCGGCTCCTTCTCCCACAAGGAAGGGCCCAGCCCTCAAAGCTCCTGCTGCTCTTCACCTACACTTGGCGCCCTATCTACAGGCACAACAGCACTGGGGATCTGTGCTTTCCCAGAGACGCAACATCTCATGGCGCTCGGCCGCAGCAGTGCCTCTTGCCGAAATGGCAAACGTCTGTCTCCTTCTCCCACAAGGAAGGGCCCAGCCCTGAAGGCTCTTGCTGGTCTTCACGGTGCCTTGGCGCCCTATCTACAGGCACAAAAGCACTGGGGATCTGTGCTTTCCCAGAGAGGCAACATCTCATGGCGCTCGGCAGCGAAAGAGCCTCTTGCCGAGAAGGCAAACGTCCGGCTACATCTCCTACAAGGAAGGGCCCAGCCCTGAAAGCACTTGCTGCTCTTCACCTACCCTTGGCACCCTATCTACAGGCACAACACACTGGGGATCTGTGCTTTCCCAGAGACGCAACATCTCATGGCGCTCGGCCGCGGCAGTGCCTCTTGCCGAAATGGCAAACGTCTGTCTCCTTCTCCCACAAGGAAGGGCCCAGCCCTGAAAGCTCTTGCTGGTCTTCACGGTGCCTTGGCGCCCTATCTACAGGCACAACAGCAGTGGGGATCTGTGCTTTCCCAGAGACGCAATATCTCATGGCGCTCGGCAGCGAAAGAGCCTCTTGCCGAAGAGGCAAACGTCCAGATCCTTCTCCCACAAGGAAGGGCCCAGCCCTGAAAGCTCTTGCTGCTCTTCACGGTGCCTTGGAACCCTATCTACAGGCACAACAGCAGTGGGGATCTGTGCTTTCCCAGAGACTCAACATCTCATGGCGCTCGGCAGCGAAAGAGCCTCTTGCCGAGAAGGCAAACGTCTGGCTCCTTCTCCCACAAGGAAGGGCCCAGCCCTGAAAGCTGTTGCTGCTCTTCACCTACCCTTGGCACCCTATCTACAGGCACAACAGCACTGGGGATCTGTGCTTTCCCAGAGACGCAACATCTCATGGCGCTCGGCCGCGGCAGTGCCTCTTGCCGAGAAGGCAAACGTCCGTCTCCTTCTCCCACAAGGAAGGGCCCAGCCATGAAAGCTCTTGCTGCTCTTCACGGTGCCTTGGCGCCCTATCTACAGGCACAACAGCACTGGGGATCTGTGCTTTCCCAGAGACTCAACATCTCATAGCGCTCAGCAGCGAAAGAGCCTCTTGCCGAGAAGGCAACCGTCCGGCTCCTTCTCCCACAAGGAAGGGCCCAGCCCTGAAAGCTCTTGCTGCTCTTCACATACCCTTGGCGCCCTATCTACAGGCACAAAAGCACTGGGGATCTGTGCTTTCCCAGAGAGGCAACATCTCATAGCTCTCGGCAGCGAAAGAGCCTCTTGCCGCGAAGGCAAACGTCCGGCTCCTTCTCCCACAAGGAAGGGCCCAGCCCTGAAAGCTCTGGATGCTCTTCACCTACCCTTGGCACCCTATCTACAGGCACAACAGCACTGGGGATCTGTGCTTTCCCAGAGCGGCAACATCTCATAGCGCTCAGCAGCGAAAGAGCCTCTTGCCGAGAAGGCAAACGTCCGGCTCCTTCTCCCACAAGGAAGGGCCCAGCCCTGAATGCTGCTGCTGCTCTTCACCTATCCTTGGAACCCTATCTACAGGCACAACAGCACTGGGGATCTGTGCTTTCCCAGAGACGCAACATCTCATGGCGCTCGGCAGCGAATGAGCCTCTTGCCGAGAAGGCAAACGTCCGGCTCCTTCTCCCACAAGGAAGGGCCCAGCCCTGAAAGCTCTTGCTGCTCTTCACCTACCCTTGGAACCCTATCTACAGGCACAACAGCAGTGGGGATCTGTGCTTTCCCAGAGACGCAACATCTCATGGCTCTCGGCAGCGAAAGAGCCTCTTGCCGAGAAGGCAAACGTCCGGCTCCTTCTCCCACAAGGAAGGGCCCAGCCCTGAAAGCTCTTGCTGCTCTTCACCTACCCTTGGCGCCCTATCTACAGGCACAACAGCACTGGGGATCTGTGCTTTCCCAGAGACGCAACATCTCATAGCGCTCGGCAGCGAATGAGCCTCTTGCCGAGAAGGCAAACGTCCGGCTCCTTCTCCCACAAGGAAGGGCCCAGCCCTGAAAGCTCTTGCTGCTCTTCACCTACCCTTGGCGCCCTATCTACAGGCACAACAGCAGTGGGGATCTGTGCTTTCCCAGAGACACAATCATCTCATGGTGCTCGGCCGCAGCAGAGCCTCTTACCGAGAAGGCAAACGTCCGGCTCCTTCTCCCACAAGGAAGGGCCCAGCCCTGAAAGCTCTTGCTGCTCTTCACCTACCCTTGGAACCCTATCTACAGGCACAACAGCAGTGGGGATCTGTGCTTTCCCAGAGACTCAACATCTCATGGCGTTCGGCCGCGGCAGAGCCTCTTGCCGAAAAGGCAAACGTCCGGCTCCTTCTCCCACAAGGAAGGGCCCAGCCCTGAAAGCTCTTGCTGCTCTTCACCTACCCTTGGAACCCTATCTACAGGCACAACAGCACTGGGGATCTGTGCTTTCCCAGAGACTCAACATCTCATGGCGCTCGGCCTCGGCAGAGCCTCTTGCCGAGAAGGCAAACGTCGGCTCCTTCTCCCACAAGGAAGGGCCCAGCCCTGAAAGCTCTTGCTGGTCTTCACGGTGCCTTGGCGCCCTATCTACAGGCACAACAGCACTGGGGATCTGTGCTTTCCCAGAGACGCAACATCTCATAGCGCTCGGCAGCGAAAGAGCCTCTTGCCGAGAAGGCAAACGTCCGTCTCCTTCTCCCACAAGGAAGGGCCCAGCCCTGAAAGCTCTTGCTGCTCTTCACGGTGCCTTGGCGCCTTATCTACAGGCACAACAGCACTGGGGATCTGTGCTTTCCCAGAGACGCAATATCTCATAGCGCTCGGCAGCGAAAGAGCCTCTTGCCGAGAAGGCAAACGTCCGGCTCCTTCTCCCACAAGGAAGGGCCCAGCCCTGAAAGCTCTTGCTGCTCTTCACCTACCCTTGGCGCCCTATCTACAGGCACAACAGCACTGGGGATCTGTGCTTTCCCAGAGACTCAACATCTCATGGCGCTCGGCAGCGAAAGAGCCTCTTGCCGAGAAGGCAAACGTCCGGCTTCTTCTCCCACAAGGAAGGGCCCAGCCCTGAAAGCTCTTGCTGCTCTTCACCTACCCTTGGCACCCTATCTACAGGCACAACAGCACTGGGCATCTGTGCTTTCCCAGAGACGCAACATCTCATGGTGCTCGGCCGCAGCAGAGCCTCTTACCGAAAAGGCAAACGTCCGTCTCCTTCTCCCACAAGGAAGGGCCCAGCCCTGAAAGCTCTTGCTGCTCTTCACGGTGCCTTGGCGCCCTATCTACAGGCACAACAGCACTGGGGATCTGTGCTTTCCCAGAGACTCAACATCTCATAGCGCTCAGCAGCGAAAGAGCCTCTTGCCGAGAAGGCAAACGTCCGGCTCCTTCTCCCACAAGGAAGGGCCCAGCCCTGAAAGCTCTTGCTGCTCTTCACCTACCCTTGGCGCCCTATCTACAGGCACAAAAGCACTGGGGATCTGTGCTTTCCCAGAGAGGCAACATCTCATAGCTCTCGGCAGCGAAAGAGCCTCTTGCCGAGAAGGCAAACGTCCGTCTCCTTCTCCCACAAGGAAGGGCCCAGCCCTGAAAGCTCTGGATGCTCTTCACCTACCCTTGGCACCCTATCTACAGGCACAACAGCACTGGGGATCTGTGCTTTCCCAGAGCAGCAACATCTCATAGCGCTCAGCAGCGAAAGAGCCTCTTGCCGAGAAGGCAAACGTCCGGCTCCTTCTCCCACAAGGAAGGGCCCAGCCCTGAATGCTGCTGCTGCTCTTCACCTATCCTTGGAACCCTATCTACAGGCACAACAGCACTGGGGATCTGTGCTTTCCCAGAGACGCAACATCTCATGGCGCTCGGCAGCGAATGAGCCTCTTGCCGAGAAGGCAAACGTCCGGCTCCTTCTCACACAAGGAGGGCCCAGCCCTGAAAGCTCTTGCTGCTCTTCACCTACCCTTGGAACCCTATCTACAGGCACAACAGCAGTGGGGATCTGTGCTTTCCAGAGACGCAACATCTCATGGCTCTCGGCAGCGAAAGAGCCTCTTGCCGAGAAGGCAAACGTCCGGCTCCTTCTCCCACAAGGAAGGGCCCAGCCCTGAAAGCTCTTGCTGCTCTTCACCTACCCTTGGCGCCCTATCTACAGGCACAACAGCACTGGGGATCTGTGCTTTCCCAGAGACGCAACATCTCATAGCGCTCGGCAGCGAAGAGCCTCTTGCCGAGAAGGCAAACGTCCGGCTCCTTCTCCCACAAGGAAGGGCCCAGCCTGAAAGCTCTTGCTGCTCTTCACGGTACTTGGCGCCCTATCTCAGGCACAACAGCAGTGGGGATCTGTGCTTTCCCAGAGACACAATCATCTCATGGTGCTCGGCAGCGAAAGAGCCTCTTGCAGAGAAGGCAAACGTCCGGCTCCCTCTCTGACAGGAAGGGCCCAGCCCTGAAAGCTCTTGCTGCTCTTCACCTACCCTTGGAACCCTATCTACAGGCACAACAGCACTGGGGATCTGTGCTTTCCCAGAGACTCAACATCTCATGGCGCTCGGCCGCGGCAGAGCCTCTTGCCGAGAAGGCAAACGTCCGGCTCCTTCTCCCACAAGGAAGGGCCCAGCCCTGAAAGCTCTTGCTGCTCTTCACGGTGCCTTGGCGCCCTATCTACAGGCACAACAGCACTGGGGATCTGTGCTTTCCCAGAGACGCAATATCTCATAGCGCTCGGCAGCGAAAGAGCCTCTTGCCGAGAAGGCAAACGTCCGTCTCCTTCTCCCACAAGGAAGGGCCCAGCCCTGAAAGCTCTTGCTGCTCTTCACGGTGCCTTGGCGCCTTATCTACAGGCACAACAGCACTGGGGATCTGTGCTTTCCCAGAGACGCAACATCTCATAGCGCTCGGCAGCGAAAGAGCCTCTTGCCGAGAAGGCAAACGTCCGGCTCCTTCCCACAAGGAAGGGCCCAGCCCTGAAAGCTCTTGCTGCTCTTCACCTACCCTTGGCGCCTATCTACAGGCACAACAGCACTGGGGATCTGTGCTTTCCCAGAGACTCAACATCTCATGGCGCTCGGCAGCGAAAGAGCCTCTTGCCGAGAAGGCAAACGTCCGGCTCCTTCTCCCACAAGGAAGGGCCCAGCCCTTAAAGCTCTTGCTGCTCTTCACCCTACCCTTGGAACCCTATCTACAGGCACAACAGCACTGGGGATCTGTACTTTCCCAGAGACGCAACATCTCATGGCGCTCGGCCGCGGCAGAGCCTCTTGCCGAAAAGGCAAACGTCCGGCTCTTTCTCACACAAGGAAGGGCCCAGCCCTGAAAGCTCTTGCTGCTCTTCACCTACCCTTGGAACCCTATCTACAGGCACAACAGCACTGGGGATCTGTGCTTTCCCAGAGACGCAACATCTCAAAGCGCTCAGCAGCGAAAGAGCCTCTTGCCGAGAAGGCAAACGTCCGGCTCCTTCTCCCACAAGGAAGGGCCCAGCCCTGAAAGCTCTTGCTGCTCTTCACCTACCCTTGGCGCCCTATCTACAGGCACAACAGCAGTGGGGATCTGTGCTTTCCCAGAGACGCAACATCTCATAGCGCTCGGAAGCGAAAGAGCCTCTTGCCGAGAAGGCAAACGTCCGGCTCCTTCTCCCACAAGGAAGGGCCCAGCCCTGAAGGCTCTTGCTGCTCTTCACCAACCCTTGGCGCCCTATCTACAGGCACAACAGCACTGGGGATCTGTGCTTTCCCAGAGACTCAACATCTCATGGCGCTCGGCAGCGAAAGAGCCTCTTGCCGAGAAGGCAAACGTCCGGCTCCTTCTCCCACAAGGAAGGGCCCAGCCCTGAAAGCTCTTGCTGCTCTTCACCTACCCTTGGCGCCCTATCTACAGGCACAACAGCACTGGGGATCTGTGCTTTCCCAGAGACTCAACATCTCATGGCGCTCGGCCGCGGCAGTGCCTCTTGCCGAGAAGGCAAACATCCGGCTCCTTCTCCCACAAGGAAGGGCCCAGCCCTGAAAGCTGCTGCTGCTCTTCACCTACACTGGGAACCCTATCTACAGGCACAACAGCAGTGGGGATCTGTGCTTTCCCAGAGACTCAACATCTCATGGCGCTCGGCAGCGAATGAGCCTCTTGCCGAGAAGGCAAACGTCCGGCTCCTTCTCCCACAAGGAAGGGCCCAGCCCTAAAAGCTGTTGCTGCTCTTCACCTACCCTTGGCGCCCTATCTACAGGCACAACAGCAGTGGGGATCTGTGCTTTCCCAGAGACGCAACATCTCATGGCGCTCGGCCGCGGCAGTGCCTCTTGCCGAGAAGGCAAACGTCCGTCTCCTTCTCCCACAAGGAAGGGCCCAGCCCTGAAAGCTGTTGCTGCTCTTCACCTACCCTTGGAACCCTATCTGCAGGCACAACAGCACTGGGGATCTGTGCTTTCCCAGAGACGCAACATCTCATGGCGCTCGACAACGAATGAGAATCTTGCCGAGAAGGCAAACGTCCGGCTCCTTCTCCCACAAGGAAGGGCCCAGCCCTGAAAGCTCCTGCTGCTCTTCACGGTGCCTTGGCGCCCTATCTACAGGCACAAAAGCACTGGGGATCTGTGCTTTCCCAGAGACTCAACATCTCATGGCGCTCGGCAGCGAAAGAGCCTCTTGCAGAGAAGGCAAACGTCCGGCTCCTTCTCCCACAAGGAAGGGCCCAGCCCTCAAAGCTCCTGCTGCTCTTCACCTACACTTGGCGCCCTATCTACAGGCACAAAAGCACTGGGGATCTGTGCTTTCCCAGAGACGCAACATCTCATGGCGCTCGGCCGCAGCAGTGCCTCTTGCCGAAATGGCAAACGTCTGTCTCCTTCTCCCACAAGGAAGGGCCCAGCCCTGAAAGCTCTTGCTGGTCTTCACGGTGCCTTGGGCGCCCTATCTACAGGCACAAAAGCACTGGGGATCTGTGCTTTCCCAGAGAGGCAACATCTCATGGCGCTCGGCAGCGAAAGAGCCTCTTGCCGAGAAGGCAAACGTCCGGCTACATCTCCTACAAGGAAGGGCCCAGCCCTGAAAGCACTTGCTGCTCTTCACCTACCCTTGGCACCCTATCTACAGGCACAACAGCAAGGGGATCTGTGCTTTCCCAGAGACGCAACATCTCATGGCGCTCGGCCGCGGCAGTGCCTCTTGCCGAAATGGCAAACGTCCTGTCTCCTTCTCCCACAAGGAAGGGCCCAGCCCTGAAAGCTCTTGCTGGTCTTCACGGTGCCTTGGCGCCCTATCTACAGGCACAACAGCAGTGGGGATCTGTGCTTTCCCAGAGACGCAATATCTCATGGCGCTCGGCAGCGAAAGAGCCTCTTGCCGAAAAGGCAAACGTCCGGCTCCTTCTCCCACAAGGAGGGCCCAGCCCTGAAAGCTCTTGCTGCTCTTCACGGTGCCTTGGAACCCTATCTACAGGCACAAACAGCACTGGGATCTGTGCTTTCCCAGAGACGCAACATCTCATGGCGCTCGGCAGCGAATGAGCCTCTTGCCGAGAAGGCAAACGTCCGTCTCCTTCTCACACAAGGAAGGGCCCAGCCCTGAAAGCTCTTGCTGCTCTTCACCTACCCTTGGAACCCTATCTACAGGCACAACAGCAGTGGGGATCTGTGCTTTCCCAGAGACGCAACATCTCATGGCTCTCGGCAGCGAATGAGCCTCTTGCCGAGAAGGCAAACGTCCGGCTCCTTCTCCCACAAGGAAGGGCCCAGCCCTGAAAGCTCTTGCTGCTCTTCACCTACCCTTGGCGCCCTATCTACAGGCACAACAGCACTGGGGATCTGTGCTTTCCCAGAGACGCAACATCTCATGGAGCTCGGCAGCGAAAGAGCCTCTTGCCGAGAAGGCAAACGTCCGGCTCCTTCTCCCACAAGGAAGGGCCCAGCCCTGAAAGCTCTTGCTGCTCTTCACCTACCCTTGGCGCCCTATCTACAGGCACAACAGCACTGGGGATCTGTGCTTTCCCGGAGACGCAACATCTCATAGCGCTCGACGCGGCAGAGCCTCTTGCCGAGAAGGCAAACGTCTGGCTCCTTCTCCCACAAGGAAGGCCCAGCCCTGAAAGCTCTGGATGCTCTTCACGGTGCTTTGGTACCCTATCTACAGGCACAACAGCACTGGGAATCTGTGCTTTCCCAGAGACTCAACGTCTCATGGCGCTCGGCAGCAGCAGTGCCTCTTGCCGAAAAGGCAAACGTCCGGCTCCATCCCCCACAAGGAAGGGCCCAGCCCTGAAAGCTCTTGCTGCTCTTCACCTACCCTTGGCGCCCTATCTACAGGCACAACAGCACTGGGGATCTGTACTTTCCGAGAGACGCAACATCTCATGGCGCTCGGCCGCGGCAGAGCCTCTTGCCGAAAAGGCAAACGTCCGGCTCTTTCTCACACAAGGAAGGGCCCAGCCCTGAAAGCTCTTGCTGCTCTTCACCTACCCTTGGAACCCTATCTACAGGCACAACAGCACTGGGGATCTGTGCTTTCCCAGAGACGCAACATCTCATAGCTCTCAGCAGCGAAAGAGTCTCTTGTCGAAAAGGCAAACGTCTGGCTCCTTCTCCCACAGGGAAGGGCCCAGCCCTGAAAGCTCTTGCAGCTCTTCACGGTGCTTTGGCACCCTATCTACAGGCACGACAGCACTGGGAATCTGTGCTTTCCCAGAGACTCAACATCTCATGGCGCTCTGCAGCGAAAGAGCCTCTTGCCGAGAAGGTAAACGTCCGGCTCCTTCTCCCACAAGGAAGGGCCCAGCCCTGAAAGCTCTTGCTGCTCTTCACCGTGCCTTGGCGCCTTATCTACAGACACACAGCACTGGGGATCTGTGCTTTCCCAGAGACGCAACATGTCATGTCGCTCGGACCGCGGCAGAGCCTCTTGCCGAGAAGGCAAACGTCCGTCTCCTTCTCCCACAAGGAAGGGCCCAGCCCTGAAAGCTCTTGCTGGTCTTCACGGTGCCTTGGCGCCCTATCTACAGGCACAACAGCACTGGGGATCTGTGCTTTCCCAGAGACTCAACATCTCATGGCGCTCGGCAGCGAAAGAGCCTCTTGCCGAGAAGGCAAACGTCCGGCTCCTTCTCCCACAAGGAAGGGCCCAGCCCTGAAAGCTCTTGCTGCTCTTCACCTACCCTTGGAACCCTATCTACAGGCACAACAGCACTGGGGATCTGTGCTTTCCCAGAGACGCAACATCTCATGGTGCTCGGCCGCAGCAGAGCCTCTTGCCGAGAAGGCAAACGTCCGTCTCCTTCTCCCACAAGGAAGGGCCCAGCCCTGAAAGCTCTTGCTGCTCTTCACCTACCCTTGGAACCCTATCTACAGGCACAACAGCAGTGGGGATCTGTGCTTTCCCAGAGACGCAACATCTCATGGCTCTCGGCAGCGAAAGAGCCTCTTGCCGAGAAGGCAAACGTCCGGCTCCTTCTCCCACAAGGAAGGGCCCAGCCCTGAAAGCTCTTGCTGCTCTTCACCTACCCTTGGCGCCCTATCTACAGGCACAACAGCACTGGGGATCTGTGCTTTCCCAGAGACGCAACATCTCATAGCGCTCGGCAGCGAAAGAGCCTCTTGCCGAGAAGGCAAACGTCCGGCTCCTTCTCCCACAAGGAAGGGCCCAGCCCTGAAAGCTCTTGCTGCTCTTCACGGTACTTGGCGCCCTATCTCAGGCACAACAGCAGTGGGGATCTGTGCTTTCCCAGAGACACAATCATCTCATGGTGCTCGGCAGCGAAAGAGCCTCTTGCAGAGAAGGCAAACGTCCGGCTCCCTCTCTGACAGGAAGGGCCCAGCCCTGAAAGCTCTTGCTGCTCTTCACCTACCCTTGGAACCCTATCTACAGGCACAACAGCACTGGGGATCTGTGCTTTCCCAGAGACTCAACATCTCATGGCGCTCGGACCGCGGCAGAGCCTCTTGCCGAGAAGGCAAACGTCCGGCTCCTTCTCCACAAGGAAGGGCCCAGCCCTGAAAGCTCTTGCTGCTCTTCACGGTGCCTTGGCGCCCTATCTACAGGCACAACAGCACTGGGGATCTGTGCTTTCCCAGAGACGCAATATCTCATAGCGCTCGGCAGCGAAAGAGCCTCTTGCCGAGAAGGCAAACGTCCGTCTCCTTCTCCCACAAGGAAGGGCCCAGCCCTGAAAGCTCTTGCTGCTCTTCACGGTGCCTTGGCGCCTTATCTACAGGCACAACAGCACTGGGGATCTGTGCTTTCCCAGAGACGCAACATCTCATAGCGCTCGGCAGCGAAAGAGCCTCTTGCCGAGAAGGCAAACGTCCGGCTCCTTCTCCCACAAGGAAGGGCCCAGCCCTGAAAGCTCTTGCTGCTCTTCACCTACCCTTGGCGCCTATCTACAGGCACAACAGCACTGGGATCTGTGCTTTCCCAGAGACTCAACATCTCATGGCGCTCGGCAGCGAAAGAGCCTCTTGCCGAGAAGGCAAACGTCCGGCTCCTTCTCCCACAAGGAAGGGCCCAGCCCTTAAAGCTCTTGCTGCTCTTCACCTACCCTTGGAACCCCTATCTACAGGCACAACAGCACTGGGGATCTGTACTTTCCCAGAGACGCAACATCTCATGGCGCTCGGCCGCGGCAGAGCCTCTTGCCGAAAAGGCAAACGTCCGGCTCTTTCTCACACAAGGAAGGGCCCAGCCCTGAAAGCTCTTGCTGCTCTTCACCTACCCTTGGAACCCTATCTACAGGCACAACAGCACTGGGGATCTGTGCTTTCCCAGAGACGCAACATCTCAAAGCGCTCAGCAGCGAAAGAGCCTCTTGCCGAGAAGGCAAACGTCCGGCTCCTTCTCCCACAAGGAAGGGCCCAGCCCTGAAAGCTCTTGCTGCTCTTCACCTACCCTTGGCGCCCTATCTACAGGCACAACAGCAGTGGGGATCTGTGCTTTCCCAGAGACGCAACATCTCATAGCGCTCGGAAGCGAAAGAGCCTCTTGCCGAGAAGGCAAACGTCCGGCTCCTTCTCCCACAAGGAAGGGCCCAGCCCTGAAGGCTCTTGCTGCTCTTCACCAACCCTTGGCGCCCTATCTACAGGCACAACAGCACTGGGGATCTGTGCTTTCCCAGAGACTCAACATCTCATGGCGCTCGGCAGCGAAAGAGCCTCTTGCCGAGAAGGCAAACGTCCGGCTCCTTCTCCCACAAGGAAGGGCCCAGCCCTGAAAGCTCTTGCTGCTCTTCACCTACCCTTGGCGCCCTATCTACAGGCACAACAGCACTGGGGATCTGTGCTTTCCAGAGACTCAACATCTCATGGCGCTCGGCCGCGGCAGTGCCTCTTGCCGAGAAGGCAAACATCCGGCTCCTTCTCCCACAAGGAAGGGCCCAGCCCTGAAAGCTGCTGCTGCTCTTCACCTACACTGGGAACCCTATCTACAGGCACAACAGCAGTGGGGATCTGTGCTTTCCCAGAGACTCAACATCTCATGGCGCTCGGCAGCGAATGAGCCTCTTGCCGAGAAGGCAAACGTCCGGCTCCTTCTCCCACAAGGAAGGGCCCAGCCCTAAAAGCTGTTGCTGCTCTTCACCTACCCTTGGCGCCCTATCTACAGGCACAACAGCAGTGGGGATCTGTGCTTTCCCAGAGACGCAACATCTCATGGCGCTCGGCCGCGGCAGTGCCTCTTGCCGAGAAGGCAAACGTCCGTCTCCTTCTCCCACAAGGAAGGGCCCAGCCCTGAAAGCTGTTGCTGCTCTTCACCTACCCTTGGAACCCTATCTGCAGGCACAACAGCACTGGGGATCTGTGCTTTCCCAGAGACGCAACATCTCATGGCGCTCGACAACGAATGAGAATCTTGCCGAGAAGGCAAACGTCCGGCTCCTTCTCCCACAAGGAAGGGCCCAGCCCTGAAAGCTCCTGCTGCTCTTCACGGTGCCTTGGCGCCCTATCTACAGGCACAAAAGCACTGGGGATCTGTGCTTTCCCAGAGACTCAACATCTCATGGCGCTCGGCAGCGAAAGAGCCTCTTGCAGAGAAGGCAAACGTCCGGCTCCTTCTCCCACAAGGAAGGGCCCAGCCCTCAAAGCTCCTGCTGCTCTTCACCTACACTTGGCGCCCTATCTACAGGCACAAAAGCACTGGGGATCTGTGCTTTCCCAGAGACGCAACATCTCATGGCGCTCGGCCGCAGCAGTGCCTCTTGCCGAAATGGCAAACGTCTGTCTCCTTCTCCCACAAGGAAGGGCCCAGCCCTGAAAGCTCTTGCTGGTCTTCACGGTGCCTTGGCGCCCTATCTACAGGCACAAAAGCACTGGGGATCTGTGCTTTCCCAGAGAGGCAACATCTCATGGCGCTCGGCAGCGAAAGAGCCTCTTGCCGAGAAGGCAAACGTCCGGCTACATCTCCTACAAGGAAGGGCCCAGCCCTGAAAGCACTTGCTGCTCTTCACCTACCCTTGGCACCCTATCTACAGGCACAACAGCACTGGGGATCTGTGCTTTCCCAGAGACGCAACATCTCATGGCGCTCGGCCGCGGCAGTGCCTCTTGCCGAAATGGCAAACGTCTGTCTCCTTCTCCCACAAGGAAGGGCCCAGCCCTGAAAGCTCTTGCTGGTCTTCACGGTGCCTTGGCGCCCTATCTACAGGCACAACAGCAGTGGGGATCTGTGCTTTCCCAGAGACGCAATATCTCATGGCGCTCGGCAGCGAAAGAGCCTCTTGCCGAAAAGGCAAACGTCCGGCTCCTTCTCCCACAAGGAAGGGCCCAGCCCTGAAAGCTCTTGCTGCTCTTCACGGTGCCTTGGAACCCTATCTACAGGCACAACAGCACTGGGGATCTGTGCTTTCCCAGAGACGCAACATCTCATGGCGCTCGGCAGCGAATGAGCCTCTTGCCGAGAAGGCAAACGTCCGTCTCCTTCTCACACAAGGAAGGGCCCAGCCCTGAAAGCTCTTGCTGCTCTTCACCTACCCTTGGAACCCTATCTACAGGCACAACAGCAGTGGGGATCTGTGCTTTCCCAGAGACGCAACATCTCATGGCTCTCGGCAGCGAATGAGCCTCTTGCCGAGAAGGCAAACGTCCGGCTCCTTCTCCCACAAGGAAGGGCCCAGCCCTGAAAGCTCTTGCTGCTCTTCACCTACCCTTGGCGCCCTATCTACAGGCACAACAGCACTGGGGATCTGTGCTTTCCCAGAGACGCAACATCTCATGGAGCTCGGCAGCGAAAGAGCCTCTTGCCGAGAAGGCAAACGTCCGGCTCCTTCTCCCACAAGGAAGGGCCCAGCCCTGAAAGCTCTTGCTGCTCTTCACCTACCCTTGGCGCCCTATCTACAGGCACAACAGCACTGGGGATCTGTGCTTTCCCGGAGACGCAACATTTCATAGCGCTCGACGCGGCAGAGCCTCTTGCCGAGAAGGCAAACGTCTGGCTCCTTCTCCCACAAGGAAGGGCCCAGCCCTGAAAGCTCTGGATGCTCTTCACGGTGCTTTGGTACCCTATCTACAGGCACAACAGCACTGGGAATCTGTGCTTTCCCAGAGACTCAACGTCTCATGGCGCTCGGCAGCAGCAGTGCCTCTTGCCGAAAAGGCAAACGTCCGGCTCCATCCCCCACAAGGAAGGGCCCAGCCCTGAAAGCTCTTGCTGCTCTTCACCTACCCTTGGCGCCCTATCTACAGGCACAACAGCACTGGGGATCTGTACTTTCCGAGAGACGCAACATCTCATGGCGCTCGGCCGCGGCAGAGCCTCTTGCCGAAAAGGCAAACGTCCGGCTCTTTCTCACACAAGGAAGGGCCCAGCCCTGAAAGCTCTTGCTGCTCTTCACCTACCCTTGGAACCCTATCTACAGGCACAACAGCACTGGGGATCTGTGCTTTCCCAGAGACGCAACATCTCATAGCTCTCAGCAGCGAAAGAGTCTCTTGTCGAAAAGGCAAACGTCTGGCTCCTTCTCCCACAGGGAAGGGCCCAGCCCTGAAAGCTCTTGCAGCTCTTCACGGTGCTTTGGCACCCTATCTACAGGCACGACAGCACTGGGAATCTGTGCTTTCCCAGAGACTCAACATGTCATGTCGCTCGGCCGCGGCAGAGCCTCTTGCCGAGAAGGCAAACGTCCGTCTCCTTCTCCCACAAGGAAGGGCCCAGCCCTGAAAGCTCTTGCTGGTCTTCACGGTGCCTTGGCGCCCTATCTACAGGCACAACAGCACTGGGGATCTGTGCTTTCCCAGAGACTCAACATCTCATGGCGCTCGGCAGCGAAAGAGCCTCTTGCCGAGAAGGCAAACGTCCGGCTCCTTCTCCCACAAGGAAGGGCCCAGCCCTGAAAGCTCTTGCTGCTCTTCACCTACCCTTGGCACCCTATCTACAGGCACAACAGCACTGGGGATCTGTGCTTTCCCAGAGACGCAACATCTCATGGTGCTCGGCCGCAGCAGAGCCTCTTGCCGAGAAGGCAAACGTCCGTCTCCTTCTCCCACAAGGAAGGGCCCAGCCCTGAAAGCTCTTGCTGCTCTTCACCTACCCTTGGAACCCTATCTACAGGCACAACAGCAGTGGGGATCTGTGCTTTCCCAGAGACGCAACATCTCATGTCGTTCGGCCGCGGCAGAGCCTCTTGCCGAAAAGGCAAACGTCCGGCTCCTTCTCCCACAAGGAAGGGCCCAGCCCTGAAAGCTCTTGCTGCTCTTCACCTACCCTTGGAACCCTATCTACAGGCACAACAGCACTGGGGATCTGTACTTTCCGAGAGACGCAACATCTCATGGCGCTCAGCCGCAGCAGAGCCTCTTGCCGAAAAGGCAAACGTCCGGCTCTTTCTCACACAAGGAAGGGCCCAGCCCTGAAAGCTCTTGCTGCTCTTCACCTACCCTTGGAACCCTATCTACAGGCACAACAGCACTGGGGATCTGTGCTTTCCCAGAGACTCAACATCTCATGGCGCTCGGCCGCGGCAGAGCCTCTTGCCGAAAAGGCAAACGTCCGGCTCCTTCTCCCACAAGGAAGGGCCCAGCCCTGAAAGCTCTTGCTGCTCTTCACCTACCCTTGGCGCCCTATCTACAGGCACAACAGCACTGGGGATCTGTGCTTTCCCAGAGAGGCAACATCTCATAGCGCTCGGCAGCGAAAGAGCCTCTTGCCGAGAAGGCAAAAGTCCGGCTCCTTCTCCCACAAGGAAGGGCCCAGCCCTGAAGGCTCTTGCTGCTCTTCACCTACCCTTGGCGCCCTATCTACAGGCACAACAGCACTGGGGATCTGTGCTTTCCCAGAGACGCAACATCTCATGGCGCTCAGCAGCGAAAGAGCCTCTTGCCGAGAAGGCAAACGTCCGTCTCCTTCTCCCACAAGGAAGGGCCCAGCCCTGAAAGCTCTTGCTGCTCTTCACCTACCCTTGGCGCCCTATCTACAGGCACAACAGCACTGGGGATCTGTGCTTTCCCAGAGACGCAACATCTCATGGCACTCGGCCGCGGCAGAGCCTCTTGCCGAAAAGGCAAACGTCCGGTTCCTTCTCCCACAAGGAAGGGCCCAGCCCTGAAAGCTCTTGCTGCTCTTCACCTACCCTTGGCGCCCTATCTACAGGCACAACAGCACTGGGGATCTGTGCTTTCCCAGAGACGCAACATGTCATGTCGCTCGGCCCGCGGCAGAGCCTCTTGCCGAAAAGGCAAACGTCCGGCTCCTTCTCCCACAAGGAAGGGCCCAGCCCTGAAAGCTCTTGCTGCTCTTCACGGTGCCTTGGCGCCCTATCTACAGGCACAACAGCACTGGGGATCTGTGCTTTCCCAGAGACTCAACATCTCATGGCGCTAGGCAGCGAAAGAGCCTCTTGCCGAGAAGGCAAACGTCCGGCTCCTTCTCCCACAAGGAAGGGCCCAGCCCTGAAAGCTCTTGCTGCTCTTCACCTACCCTTGGAACCCTATCTACAGGCACAACAGCACTGGGGATCTGTGCTTTCCCAGAGACGCAACATCTCATGGCGCTCGGCCGCAGCAGAGCCTCTTACCGAGAAGGCAAACGTCCGGCTCCTTCTCCCACAAGGAAGGGCCCAGCCCTGAAAGCTCTTGCTGCTCTTCACCTACCCTTGGAACCCTATCTACAGGCACAACAGCACTGGGGATCTGTGCTTTCCCAGAGACGCAACATCTCATGGCGTTCGGCCGCGGCAGAGCCTCTTGCCGAAAAGGCAAACGTCCGGCTCCTTCTCCCACAAGGAAGGGCCCAGCCCTGAAAGCTCTTGCTGCTCTTCACCTACCCTTGGATCCCTATCTACAGACACAACAGCACTGGGGATCTGTGCTTTCCAAGAGAGGCAACATCTCATGGCGCTCGGCAGCGAAAGAGACTCTTGCCGAGAAGGCAAACGTCCGGCTCCTTCTCCCACAAGGAAGGGCCCAGCCCTGAAAGCTCTTGCTGCTCTTCACCTACCCTTGGCGCCCTATCTACAGGCACAACAGCACTGGGGATCTGTGCTTTCCCAGAGACGCAACATCTCATGGCGCTCGGCAGCGAAAGAGCCTCTTGCCGAGAAGGCAAACGTCCGTCTCCTTCTCCCACAAGGAAGGGCCCAGCCCTGAAAGCTCTTGCTGCTCTTCACCTACCCTTGGCGCCCTATCTACAGGCACAACAGCACTGGGGATCTGTGCTTTCCCAGAGACGCAACATCTCATGGCGCTCGGCCGCGGCAGAGCCTCTTGCCGAAAAGGCAAACGTCCGGTTCCTTCTCCCACAAGGAAGGGCCCAGCCCTGAAAGCTCTTGCTGCTCTTCACCTACCCTTGGCGCCCTATCTACAGGCACAACAGCACTGGGGATCTGTGCTTTCCCAGAGACTCAACATCTCATGGCGCTCGGCAGCGAAAGAGCCTCTTGCCGAGAAGGCAAACGTCCGGCTCCTTCTCCCACAAGGAAGGGCCCAGCCCTGAAAGCTCTTGCTGCTCTTCACCTACCCTTGGAACCCTATCTACAGGCACAACAGCACTGGGGATCTGTGCTTTCCCAGAGACGCAACATCTCATGGTGCTCGGCCGCAGCAGAGCCTCTTGCCGAGAAGGCAAACGTCCGTCTCCTTCTCCCACAAGGAAGGGCCCAGCCCTGAAAGCTCTTGCTGCTCTTCACCTACCCTTGGAACCCTATCTACAGGCACAACAGCAGTGGGGATCTGTGCTTTCCCAGAGACGCAACATCTCATGTCGTTCGGCCGCGGCAGAGCCTCTTGCCGAAAAGGCAAACGTCCGGCTCCTTCTCCCACAAGGAAGGGCCCAGCCCTGAAAGCTCTTGCTGCTCTTCACCTACCCTTGGAACCCTATCTACAGGCACAACAGCACTGGGGATCTGTACTTTCCGAGAGACGCAACATCTCATGGCGCTCAGCCGCGGCAGAGCCTCTTGCCGAAAAGGCAAACGTCCGGCTCTTTCTCACACAAGGAAGGGCCCAGCCCTGAAAGCTCTTGCTGCTCTTCACCTACCCTTGGAACCCTATCTACAGGCACAACAGCACTGGGGATCTGTGCTTTCCCAGAGACTCAACATCTCATGGCGCTCGGCCGCGGCAGAGCCTCTTGCCGAAAAGGCAAACGTCCGGCTCCTTCTCCCACAAGGAAGGGCCCAGCCCTGAAAGCTCTTGCTGCTCTTCACCTACCCTTGGCGCCCTATCTACAGGCACAACAGCACTGGGGATCTGTGCTTTCCCAGAGAGGCAACATCTCATAGCGCTCGGCAGCGAAAGAGCCTCTTGCCGAGAAGGCAAAAGTCCGTCTCCTTCTCCCACAAGGAAGGGCCCAGCCCTGAAGGCTCTTGCTGCTCTTCACCTACCCTTGGCGCCCTATCTACAGGCACAACAGCACTGGGGATCTGTGCTTTCCCAGAGACGCAACATCTCATGGCGCTCGGCAGCGAAAGAGCCTCTTGCCGAGAAGGCAAACGTCCGTCTCCTTCTCCCACAAGGAAGGGCCCAGCCCTGAAAGCTCTTGCTGCTCTTCACCTACCCTTGGCGCCCTATCTACAGGCACAACAGCACTGGGGATCTGTGCTTTCCCAGAGACGCAACATCTCATGGCACTCGGCCGCGGCAGAGCCTCTTGCCGAAAAGGCAAACGTCCGGTTCCTTCTCCCACAAGGAAGGGCCCAGCCCTGAAAGCTCTTGCTGCTCTTCACCTACCCTTGGCGCCCTATCTACAGGCACAACAGCACTGGGGATCTGTGCTTTCCCAGAGACGCAACATGTCATGTTGCTCGGCCGCGGCAGAGCCTCTTGCCGAAAAGGCAAACGTCCGGCTCCTTCTCCCACAAGGAAGGGCCCAGCCCTGAAAGCTCTTGCTGCTCTTCACGGTGCCTTGGCGCCCTATCTACAGGCACAACAGCACTGGGGATCTGTGCTTTCCCAGAGACTCAACATCTCATGGCGCTAGGCAGCGAAAGAGCCTCTTGCCGAGAAGGCAAACGTCCGGCTCCTTCTCCCACAAGGAAGGGCCCAGCCCTGAAAGCTCTTGCTGCTCTTCACCTACCCTTGGCACCCTATCTACAGGCACAACAGCACTGGGGATCTGTGCTTTCCCAGAGACGCAACATCTCATGGCGCTCGGCCGCAGCAGAGCCTCTTGCCGAGAAGGCAAACGTCCGGCTCCTTCTCCCACAAGGAAGGGCCCAGCCCTGAAAGCTCTTGCTGCTCTTCACCTACCCTTGGAACCCTATCTACAGGCACAACAGCACTGGGGATCTGTGCTTTCCCAGAGACGCAACATCTCATGGCGTTCGGCCGCGGCAGAGACTCTTGCCGAAAAGGCAAACGTCCGGCTCCTTCTCCCACAAGGAAGGGCCCAGCCCTGAAAGCTCTTGCTGCTCTTCACCTACCCTTGGATCCCTATCTACAGACACAACAGCACTGGGGATCTGTGCTTTCCAAGAGAGGCAACATCTCATGGCGCTCGGCAGCGAAAGAGCCTCTTGCCGAGAAGGCAAACGTCCGGCTCCTTCTCCCACAAGGAAGGGCCCAGCCCTGAAAGCTCTTGCTGCTCTTCACCTACCCTTGGCGCCCTATCTACAGGCACAACAGCACTGGGGATCTGTGCTTTCCCAGAGACGCAACATCTCATGGCGCTCGGCAGCGAAAGAGCCTCTTGCCGAGAAGGCAAACGTCCGTCTCCTTCTCCCACAAGGAAGGGCCCAGCCCTGAAAGCTCTTGCTGCTCTTCACCTACCCTTGGCGCCCTATCTACAGGCACAACAGCACTGGGGATCTGTGCTTTCCCAGAGACGCAACATCTCATGGCGCTCGGCCGCGGCAGAGCCTCTTGCCGAAAAGGCAAACGTCCGGTTCCTTCTCCCACAAGGAAGGGCCCAGCCCTGAAAGCTCTTGCTGCTCTTCACCTACCCTTGGCGCCCTATCTACAGGCACAACAGCACTGGGGATCTGTGCTTTCCCAGAGACGCAACATGTCATGTTGCTCGGGCCGCGGCAGAGCCTCTTGGCGAAAAGGCAAACGTCCGGCTCCTTCTCCCACAAGGAAGGGCCCAGCCCTGAAAGCTCTTGCTGCTCTTCACGGTGCCTTGGCGCCCTATCTACAGGCACAACAGCACTGGGGATCTGTGCTTTCCCAGAGACGCAACATCTCATGGTGCTCGGCCGCAGCAGAGCCTCTTACCGAGAAGGCAAACGTCCGGCTCCTTCTCCCACAAGGAAGGGCCCAGCCCTGAAAGCTCTTGCTGCTCTTCACCTACCCTTGGAACCCTATCTACAGGCACAACAGCACTGGGGATCTGTGCTTTCCCAGAGACGCAACATCTCATGGCGTTCGGCCGCGGCAGAGCCTCTTGCCGAAAAGGCAAACGTCCGGCTCTTTCTCCCACAAGGAAGGGCCCAGCCCTGAAAGCTCTTGCTGCTCTTCACCTACCCTTGGCGCCCTATCTACAGGCACAACAGCACTGGGGATCTGTGCTTTCCCAGAGACGCAACATGTCATGTTGCTTGTCCGCGGCAGAGCCTCTTGCCGAAAAGGCAAACATCCGGCTCCTTCTCCCACAAGGAAGGGCCCAGCCCTGAAAGCTCTTGCTGCTCTTCACCTATCCTTGGCGCCCTATCTACAGGCACAACAGCACTGGGGATCTGTGCTTTCCCAGAGACGCAACATCTCATGGCGTTCGGCCGCGGCAGAGCCTCTTGCCGAAAAGGCAAACGTCCGGCTCTTTCTCACACAAGGAAGGGCCCAGCCCTGAAAGCTCTTGCTGCTCTTCACCTACCCTTGGAACCCTATCTACAGGCACAACAGCACTGGGGATCTGTGCTTTCCCAGAGACGCAACATCTCATGGCGCTCGGCAGCGAAAGAGCCTCTTGCCGAGAAGGCAAACGTCCGTCTCCTTCTCCCACAAGGAAGGGCCCAGCCCTGAAAGCTCTTGCTGCTCTTCACCTACCCTTGGTGCCCTATCTACAGGCACAACAGCACTGGGGATCTGTGCTTTCCCAGAGACGCAACATGTCATGTTGCTCGGCCGCGGCAGAGCCTCTTGCCGAAAAGGCAAACGTCCGGCTCCTTCTCCCACAAGGAAGGGCCCAGCCCTGAAAGCTCTTGCTGCTCTTCACCTACCCTTGGCGCCCTATCTACAGGCACAACAGCACTGGGGATCTGTGCTTTCCCAGAGACGCAACATCTCATGGTGCTCGGCCGCAGCAGAGCCTCTTGCCGAGAAGGCAAACTTCCGGCTCCTTCTCCCACAAGGAAGGGCCCAGCCCTGAAAGCTCTTGCTGCTCTTCACCTACCCTTGGAACCCTATCTACAGGCACAACAGCACTGGGGATCTGTGCTTTCCCAGAGACGCAACATCTCATGGTGCTCGGCCGCAGCAGAGCGTCTTACCGAGAAGGCAAACGTCCGGCTCCTTCTCCCACAAGGAAGGGCCCAGCCCTGAAAGCTCTTGCTGCTCTTCACCTACCCTTGGCGCCCTATCTACAGGCACAACAGCACTGGGGATCTGTGCTTTCCCAGAGACGCAACATGTCATGTCGCTCGGCCGCGGCAGAGCCTCTTGCCGAAAAGGCAAACGTCCGGCTCCTTCTCCCACAAGGAAGGGCCCAGCCCTGAAAGCTCTTGCTGCTCTTCACGGTGCCTTGGCGCCCTATCTACAGGCACAACAGCACTGGGGATCTGTGCTTTCCCAGAGACTCAACATCTCATGGCGCTAGGCAGCGAAAGAGCCTCTTGCCGAGAAGGAAAACGTCCGGCTCCTTCTCCCACAAGGAAGGGCCCAGCCCTGAAAGCTCTTGCTGCTCTTCACCTACCCTTGGCACCCTATCTACAGGCACAACAGCACTGGGGATCTGTGCTTTCCCAGAGACGCAACATCTCATGGCGCTCGGCCGCAGCAGAGCCTCTTACCGAGAAGGCAAACGTCCGGCTCCTTCTCCCACAAGGAAGGGCCCAGCCCTGAAAGCTCTTGCTGCTCTTCACCTACCCTTGGAACCCTATCTACAGGCACAACAGCACTGGGGATCTGTGCTTTCCCAGAGACGCAACATCTCATGGCGTTCGGCCGCGGCAGAGCCTCTTGCCGAAAAGGCAAACGTCCGGCTCCTTCTCCCACAAGGAAGGGCCCAGCCCTGAAAGCTCTTGCTGCTCTTCACCTACCCTTGGATCCCTATCTACAGACACAACAGCACTGGGGATCTGTGCTTTCCAAGAGAGGCAACATCTCATGGCGCTCGGCAGCGAAAGAGCCTCTTGCCGAGAAGGCAAACGTCCGGCTCCTTCTCCCACAAGGAAGGGCCCAGCCCTGAAAGCTCTTGCTGCTCTTCACCTACCCTTGGCGCCCTATCTACAGGCACAACAGCACTGGGGATCTGTGCTTTCCCAGAGACGCAACATCTCATGGCGCTCGGCAGCGAAAGAGCCTCTTGCCGAGAAGGCAAACGTCCGTCTCCTTCTCCCACAAGGAAGGGCCCAGCCCTGAAAGCTCTTGCTGCTCTTCACCTACCCTTGGCGCCCTATCTACAGGCACAACAGCACTGGGGATCTGTGCTTTCCCAGAGACGCAACATCTCATGGCGCTCGGCCGCGGCAGAGCCTCTTGCCGAAAAGGCAAACGTCCGGTTCCTTCTCCCACAAGGAAGGGCCCAGCCCTGAAAGCTCTTGCTGCTCTTCACCTACCCTTGGCGCCCTATCTACAGGCACAACAGCACTGGGGATCTGTGCTTTCCCAGAGACGCAACATGTCATGTTGCTCGGCCGCGGCAGAGCCTCTTGGCGAAAAGGCAAACGTCCGGCTCCTTCTCCCACAAGGAAGGGCCCAGCCCTGAAAGCTCTTGCTGCTCTTCACGGTGCCTTGGCGCCCTATCTACAGGCACAACAGCACTGGGGATCTGTGCTTTCCCAGAGACGCAACATCTCATGGTGCTCGGCCGCAGCAGAGCCTCTTACCGAGAAGGCAAACGTCCGGCTCCTTCTCCCACAAGGAAGGGCCCAGCCCTGAAAGCTCTTGCTGCTCTTCACCTACCCTTGGAACCCTATCTACAGGCACAACAGCACTGGGGATCTGTGCTTTCCCAGAGACGCAACATCTCATGGCGTTCGGCCGCGGCAGAGCCTCTTGCCGAAAAGGCAAACGTCCGGCTCTTTCTCCCACAAGGAAGGGCCCAGCCCTGAAAGCTCTTGCTGCTCTTCACCTACCCTTGGCGCCCTATCTACAGGCACAACAGCACTGGGGATCTGTGCTTTCCCAGAGACGCAACATGTCATGTTGCTTGTCCGCGGCAGAGCCTCTTGCCGAAAAGGCAAACATCCGGCTCCTTCTCCCACAAGGAAGGGCCCAGCCCTGAAAGCTCTTGCTGCTCTTCACCTATCCTTGGCGCCCTATCTACAGGCACAACAGCACTGGGGATCTGTGCTTTCCCAGAGACGCAACATCTCATGGCGTTCGGCCGCGGCAGAGCCTCTTGCCGAAAAGGCAAACGTCCGGCTCTTTCTCACACAAGGAAGGGCCCAGCCCTGAAAGCTCTTGCTGCTCTTCACCTACCCTTGGAACCCTATCTACAGGCACAACAGCACTGGGGATCTGTGCTTTCCCAGAGACGCAACATCTCATGGCGCTCGGCAGCGAAAGAGCCTCTTGCCGAGAAGGCAAACGTCCGTCTCCTTCTCCCACAAGGAAGGGCCCAGCCCTGAAAGCTCTTGCTGCTCTTCACCTACCCTTGGTGCCCTATCTACAGGCACAACAGCACTGGGGATCTGTGCTTTCCCAGAGACGCAACATGTCATGTTGCTCGGCCGCGGCAGAGCCTCTTGCCGAAAAGGCAAACGTCCGGCTCCTTCTCCCACAAGGAAGGGCCCAGCCCTGAAAGCTCTTGCTGCTCTTCACCTACCCTTGGCGCCCTATCTACAGGCACAACAGCACTGGGGATCTGTGCTTTCCCAGAGACGCAACATCTCATGGTGCTCGGCCGCAGCAGAGCCTCTTGCCGAGAAGGCAAACTTCCGGCTCCTTCTCCCACAAGGAAGGGCCCAGCCCTGAAAGCTCTTGCTGCTCTTCACCTACCCTTGGAACCCTATCTACAGGCACAACAGCACTGGGGATCTGTGCTTTCCCAGAGACGCAACATCTCATGGTGCTCGGCCGCAGCAGAGCGTCTTACCGAGAAGGCAAACGTCCGGCTCCTTCTCCCACAAGGAAGGGCCCAGCCCTGAAAGCTCTTGCTGCTCTTCACCTACCCTTGGAACCCTATCTACAGGCACAACAGCACTGGGGATCTGTGCTTTCCCAGAGACGCAACATCTCATGTCGCTCGGCCGCGGCAGAGCCTCTTTCCGAGAAGGCAAACGTCCGGCTCCTTCTCCCACAAGGAAGGGCCCAGCCCTGAAAGCTCTTGCTGCTCTTCACGGTGCCTTGGCGCCTTATCTACAGGCACAACAGCACTGGGAATCTGTGCTTTCCCAGAGACGCAACATGTCATAGCGCTCAGCAGCGAAAGAGCCTCTTGCCGAGAAGGCAAACGTCCGGCTCCTTCTCCCACAAGGAAGGGCCCAGCCCTGAAAGCTCTTGCTGCTCTTCACCTACCCTTGGCGCCCTATCTACAGGCACAACAGCACTGGGGATCTGTGCTTTCCCAGAGAGGACACATCTCATAGATCTCAGCATCGAAAGAGCCTCTTGCCGAAAAGGCAAACGTCTGGCTCCTTCTCCCACAAGGAAGGGCCCAGCCCTGAAAGCTCTTGCAGCTCTTCACGGTGCTTTGGCACCCTATCTACAGGCACGACAGCACTGGGAATCTGTGCTTTCCCAGAGACTCAACATCTCATGGCGCTCTGCAGCGAAAGAGCCTCTTGCCGAGAAGGTAAACGTCCGGCTCCTTCTCCCACAAGGAAGGGCCCAGCCCTGAAAGCTCTTGCTGCTCTTCACCTACCCTTGGCGCCCTATCTACAGGCACAACAGCACTGGGGATCTGTGCTTTCCCAGAGACTCAACATGTCATGTCGCTCGGCCGCGGCAGAGCCTCTTGCCGAGAAGGCAAACGTCCGGCTCCTTCTCCCACAAGGAAGGGCCCAGCCCTGAAAGCTCTTGCTGGTCTTCACGGTGCCTTGGCGCCCTATCTACAGGCACAACAGCACTGGGGATCTGTGCTTTCCCAGAGACTCAACATCTCATGGCGCTCGGCAGCGAAAGAGCCTCTTGCCGAAAAGGCAAACGTCCGGCTCCTTCTCCCACAAGGAAGGGCCCAGCCCTGAAAGCTCTTGCTGCTCTTCACGGTGCCTTGGCGCCCTATCTACAGGCACAACAGCACTGGGGATCTGTGCTTTCCCAGAGACGCGACATCTCATGGCGCTCGGCAGCGAAAGAGCCTCTTGCCGAAAAGGCAAACGTCCGGTTCCTTCTCCCACAAGGAAGGGCCCAGCCCTGAAAGCTCTTGCTGCTCTTCACCTACCCTTGGCGCCCTATCTACAGGCACAACAGCACTGGGGATCTGTGCTTTCCCAGAGACGCAACATCTCATGGCGCTCGGCAGCGAAAGAGCCTCTTGCCGAAAAGGCAAACGTCCGGCTCCTTCTCCCACAAGGAAGGGCCCAGCCCTGAAAGCTCTTGCTGCTCTTCACCTACCCTTGGAACCCTATCTACAGGCACAACAGCACTGGGGATCTGTGCTTTCCCAGAGACGCAACATCTCATGGTGCTCGGCCGCAGCAGAGCCTCTTGCCGAGAAGGCAAACGTCCGGCTCCTTCTCCCACAAGGAAGGGCCCAGCCCTGAAAGCTCTTGCTGCTCTTCACCTACCCTTGGCGCCCTATCTACAGGCACAACAGCACTGGGGATCTGTGCTTTCCCAGAGACGCAACATGTCATGTCGCTCGGCCGCGGCAGAGCCTCTTGCCGAGAAGGCAAACGTCCGGCTCCTTCTCCCACAAGGAAGGGCCCAGCCCTGAAAGCTCTTGCTGCTCTTCACGGTGCCTTGGCGCCCTATCTACAGGCACAACAGCACTGGGGATCTGTGCTTTCCCAGAGACGCAACATCTCATGGCGCTCGGCAGCGAAAGAGCCTCTTGCCGAGAAGGCAAACGTCCGGCTCCTTCTCCCACAAGGAAGGGCCCAGCCCTGAAAGCTCTTGCTGCTCTTCACCTACCCTTGGCGCCCTATCTACAGGCACAACAGCAGTGGGATCTGTGCTTTCCCAGAGAGGCAACATCTCATAGCGCTCGGAAGCGAAAGAGCCTCTTGCCGAAAAGGCAAACGTCCGGCTCCTTCTCCCACAAGGAAGGGCCCAGCCCTGAAGGCTCTTGCTGCTCTTCACCAACCCTTGGCGCCCTATCTACAGGCACAACAGCACTGGGGATCTGTGCTTTCCCAGAGAGGCAACATCTCATAGCGCTCGGCAGCGAAAGAGCCTCTTGCCGAGAAGGCAAAAGTCCGTCTCCTTCTCCCACAAGGAAGGGCCCAGCCCTGAAGGCTCTTGCTGCTCTTCACCTACCCTTGGCGCCCTATCTACAGGCACAACAGCACTGGGGATCTGTGCTTTCCCAGAGACGCAACATCTCATGGCGCTCGGCAGCGAAAGAGCCTCTTGCCGAGAAGGCAAACGTCCGTCTCCTTCTCCCACAAGGAAGGGCCCAGCCCTGAAAGCTCTTGCTGCTCTTCACCTACCCTTGGCGCCCTATCTACAGGCACAACAGCACTGGGGATCTGTGCTTTCCCAGAGACGCAACATCTCATGGCACTCGGCCGCGGCAGAGCCTCTTGCCGAAAAGGCAAACGTCCGGTTCCTTCTCCCACAAGGAAGGGCCCAGCCCTGAAAGCTCTTGCTGCTCTTCACCTACCCTTGGCGCCCTATCTACAGGCACAACAGCACTGGGGATCTGTGCTTTCCCAGAGACGCAACATGTCATGTCGCTCGGCCGCGGCAGAGCCTCTTGCCGAAAAGGCAAACGTCCGGCTCCTTCTCCCACAAGGAAGGGCCCAGCCCTGAAAGCTCTTGCTGCTCTTCACGGTGCCTTGGCGCCCTATCTACAGGCACAACAGCACTGGGGATCTGTGCTTTCCCAGAGACTCAACATCTCATGGCGCTAGGCAGCGAAAGAGCCTCTTGCCGAGAAGGCAAACGTCCGGCTCCTTCTCCCACAAGGAAGGGCCCAGCCCTGAAAGCTCTTGCTGCTCTTCACCTACCCTTGGCACCCTATCTACAGGCACAACAGCACTGGGGATCTGTGCTTTCCCAGAGACGCAACATCTCATGGCGCTCGGCCGCAGCAGAGCCTCTTACCGAGAAGGCAAACGTCCGGCTCCTTCTCCCACAAGGAAGGGCCCAGCCCTGAAAGCTCTTGCTGCTCTTCACCTACCCTTGGAACCCTATCTACAGGCACAACAGCACTGGGGATCTGTGCTTTCCGAGAGACGCAACATCTCATGGCGTTCGGACCGCGGCAGAGCCTCTTGCCGAAAAGGCAAACGTCCGGCTCCTTCTCCCACAAGGAAGGGCCCAGCCCTGAAAGCTCTTGCTGCTCTTCACCTACCCTTGGAACCCTATCTACAGACACAACAGCACTGGGGATCTGTGCTTTCCAAGAGAGGCAACATCTCATGGCGCTCGGCAGCGAAAGAGCCTCTTGCCGAGAAGGCAAACGTCCGGCTCCTTCTCCCACAAGGAAGGGCCCAGCCCTGAAAGCTCTTGCTGCTCTTCACCTACCCTTGGCGCCCTATCTACAGGCACAACAGCACTGGGGATCTGTGCTTTCCCAGAGACGCAACATCTCATGGCGCTCGGCAGCGAAAGAGCCTCTTGCCGAGAAGGCAAACGTCCGGCTCCTTCTCCCACAAGGAAGGGCCCAGCCCTGAAAGCTCTTGCTGCTCTTCACCTACCCTTGGCGCCCTATCTACAGGCACAACAGCACTGGGGATCTGTGCTTTCCCAGAGACGCAACATCTCATGGCGCTCGGCCGCGGCAGAGCCTCTTGCCGAAAAGGCAAACGTCCGGTTCCTTCTCCCACAAGGAAGGGCCCAGCCCTGAAAGCTCTTGCTGCTCTTCACCTACCCTTGGAACCCTATCTACAGGCACAACAGCACTGGGGATCTGTGCTTTCCCAGAGACGCAACATGTCATGTTGCTCGGCCGCGGCAGAGCCTCTTGCCGAAAAGGCAAACGTCCGGCTCCTTCTCCCACAAGGAAGGGCC
Source organism: Harpia harpyja (assembly GCF_026419915.1). Classification (NCBI taxonomy): domain Eukaryota; kingdom Metazoa; phylum Chordata; class Aves; order Accipitriformes; family Accipitridae; genus Harpia; species Harpia harpyja. The sequence goes on from NW_026293152.1 coordinate 143,336, forward strand.
CAGCCCTGAAAGCTCTTGCTGCTCTTCACCTACCCTTGGCGCCCTATCTACAGGCACAACAGCACTGGGGATCTGTGCTTTCCCAGAGACGCAACATCTCATGGTGCTCGGCCGCAGCAGAGCCTCTTACCGAGAAGGCAAACGTCCGGCTCCTTCTCCCACAAGGAAGGGCCCAGCCCTGAAAGCTCTTGCTGCTCTTCACCTACCCTTGGAACCCTATCTACAGGCACAACAGCACTGGGGATCTGTGCTTTCCCAGAGACGCAACATCTCATGGCGTTCGGCCCGCGGCAGAGCCTCTTGCCGAAAAGGCAAACGTCCGGCTCTTTCTCACACAAGGAAGGGCCCAGCCCTGAAAGCTCTTGCTGCTCTTCACCTACCCTTGGCGCCCTATCTACAGGCACAACAGCACTGGGGATCTGTGCTTTCCCAGAGACGCAACATGTCATGTTGCTTGTCCGCGGCAGAGCCTCTTGCCGAAAAGACAAACATCCGGCTCCTTCTCCCACAAGGAAGGGCCCAGCCCTGAAAGCTCTTGCTGCTCTTCACCTATCCTTGGCGCCCTATCTACAGGCACAACAGCACTGGGGATCTGTGCTTTCCCAGAGACGCAACATCTCATGGCGTTCGGCCGCGGCAGAGCCTCTTGCCGAAAAGGCAAACGTCCGGCTCTTTCTCACACAAGGAAGGGCCCAGCCCTGAAAGCTCTTGCTGCTCTTCACCTACCCTTGGAACCCTATCTACAGGCACAACAGCACTGGGGATCTGTGCTTTCCCAGAGACGCAACATCTCATGGCGCTAGGCAGCGAAAGAGCCTCTTGCCGAGAAGGCAAACGTCCGTCTCCTTCTCCCACAAGGAAGGGCCCAGCCCTGAAAGCTCTTGCTGCTCTTCACCTACCCTTGGCGCCCTATCTACAGGCACAACAGCACTGGGGATCTGTGCTTTCCCAGAGACGCAACATGTCATGTTGCTCGGCCGCGGCAGAGCCTCTTGCCGAAAAGGCAAACGTCCGGCTCCTTCTCCCACAAGGAAGGGCCCAGCCCTGAAAGCTCTTGCTGCTCTTCACCTACCCTTGGAACCCTATCTACAGGCACAACAGCACTGGGGATCTGTGCTTTCCAAGAGAGGCAACATCTCATGGTGCTCGGCCGCAGCAGAGCCTCTTACCGAGAAGGCAAACGTCCGGCTCCTTCTCCCACAAGGAAGGGCCCAGCCCTGAAAGCTCTTGCTGCTCTTCACCTACCCTTGGAACCCTATCTACAGGCACAACAGCACTGGGGATCTGTGCTTTCCCAGAGACGCAACATCTCATGTCGCTCGGCCGCGGCAGAGCCTCTTTCCGAGAAGGCAAACGTCCGGCTCCTTCTCCCACAAGGAAGGGCCCAGCCCTGAAAGCTCTTGCTGCTCTTCACGGTGCCTTGGCGCCTTATCTACAGGCACAACAGCACTGGGAATCTGTGCTTTCCCAGAGACGCAACATGTCATAGCGCTCAGCAGCGAAAGAGCCTCTTGCCGAGAAGGCAAACGTCCGGCTCCTTCTCCCACAAGGAAGGGCCCAGCCCTGAAAGCTCTTGCTGCTCTTCACCTACCCTTGGCGCCCTATCTACAGGCACAACAGCACTGGGGATCTGTGCTTTCCCAGAGAGGACACATCTCATAGATCTCAGCATCGAAAGAGCCTCTTGCCGAAAAGGCAAACGTCTGGCTCCTTCTCCCACAAGGAAGGGCCCAGCCCTGAAAGCTCTTGCAGCTCTTCACGGTGCTTTGGCACCCTATCTACAGGCACGACAGCACTGGGAATCTGTGCTTTCCCAGAGACTCAACATCTCATGGCGCTCTGCAGCGAAAGAGCCTCTTGCCGAGAAGGTAAACGTCCGGCTCCTTCTCCCACAAGGAAGGGCCCAGCCCTGAAAGCTCTTGCTGCTCTTCACCTACCCTTGGCGCCCTATCTACAGGCACAACAGCACTGGGGATCTGTGCTTTCCCAGAGACTCAACATGTCATGTCGCTCGGCCGCGGCAGAGCCTCTTGCCGAGAAGGCAAACGTCCGGCTCCTTCTCCCACAAGGAAGGGCCCAGCCCTGAAAGCTCTTGCTGGTCTTCACGGTGCCTTGGCGCCCTATCTACAGGCACAACAGCACTGGGGATCTGTGCTTTCCCAGAGACTCAACATCTCATGGCGCTCGGCAGCGAAAGAGCCTCTTGCCGAAAAGGCAAACGTCCGGCTCCTTCTCCCACAAGGAAGGGCCCAGCCCTGAAAGCTCTTGCTGCTCTTCACGGTGCCTTGGCGCCCTATCTACAGGCACAACAGCACTGGGGATCTGTGCTTTCCCAGAGACGCAACATCTCATGGCGCTCGGCAGCGAAAGAGCCTCTTGCCGAAAAGGCAAACGTCCGGTTCCTTCTCCCACAAGGAAGGGCCCAGCCCTGAAAGCTCTTGCTGCTCTTCACCTACCCTTGGCGCCCTATCTACAGGCACAACAGCACTGGGGATCTGTGCTTTCCCAGAGACGCAACATCTCATGGCGCTCGGCAGCGAAAGAGCCTCTTGCCGAAAAGGCAAACGTCCGGCTCCTTCTCCCACAAGGAAGGGCCCAGCCCTGAAAGCTCTTGCTGCTCTTCACCTACCCTTGGCGCCCTATCTACAGGCACAACAGCACTGGGGATCTGTGCTTTCCCAGAGACGCAACATCTCATGGTGCTCGGCCGCAGCAGAGCCTCTTACCGAGAAGGCAAACGTCCGGCTCCTTCTCCCACAAGGAAGGGCCCAGCCCTGAAAGCTCTTGCTGCTCTTCACCTACCCTTGGCGCCCTATCTACAGGCACAACAGCACTGGGGATCTGTGCTTTCCCAGAGACGCAACATGTCATGTCGCTCGGCCGCGGCAGAGCCTCTTGCCGAGAAGGCAAACGTCCGGCTCCTTCTCCCACAAGGAAGGGCCCAGCCCTGAAAGCTCTTGCTGCTCTTCACGGTGCCTTGGCGCCCTATCTACAGGCACAACAGCACTGGGGATCTGTGCTTTCCCAGAGACGCAACATCTCATGGCGCTCGGCAGCGAAAGAGCCTCTTGCCGAGAAGGCAAACGTCCGGCTCCTTCTCCCACAAGGAAGGGCCCAGCCCTGAAAGCTCTTGCTGCTCTTCACCTACCCTTGGCGCCCTATCTACAGGCACAACAGCAGTGGGATCTGTGCTTTCCCAGAGAGGCAACATCTCATAGCGCTCGGAAGCGAAAGAGCCTCTTGCCGAGAAGGCAAACGTCCGGCTCCTTCTCCCACAAGGAAGGGCCCAGCCCTGAAGGCTCTTGCTGCTCTTCACCAACCCTTGGCGCCCTATCTACAGGCACAACAGCACTGGGGATCTGTGCTTTCCCAGAGACGCAACATCTCATGGCGTTCGGCCGCGGCAGAGCCTCTTGCCGAAAAGGCAAACGTCCGGCTCCTTCTCCCACAAGGAAGGGCCCAGCCCTGAAAGCTCTTGCTGCTCTTCACGGTGCCTTGGCGCCCTATCTACAGGCACAACAGCACTGGGGATCTGTGCTTTCCAAGAGAGGCAACATCTCATGGCGCTCGGCAGCGAAAGAGCCTCTTGCCGAGAAGGCAAACGTCCGGCTCCTTCTCCCACAAGGAAGGGCCCAGCCCTGAAAGCTCTTGCTGCTCTTCACCTACCCTTGGCGCCCTATCTACAGGCACAACAGCACTGGGGATCTGTGCTTTCCCAGAGACGCAACATCTCATGGTGCTCGGCAGCGAAAGAGCCTCTTGCCGAGAAGGCAAACGTCCGTCTCCTTCTCCCACAAGGAAGGGCCCAGCCCTGAAAGCTCTTGCTGCTCTTCACGGTGCCTTGGCGCCCTATCTACAGGCACAACAGCACTGGGGATCTGTGCTTTCCCAGAGACGCAACATGTCATGTCGCTCGGCCGCGGCAGAGCCTCTTGCCGAGAAGGGAAACGTCCGTCTCCTTCTCCCACAAGGAAGGGCCCAGCCCTGAAAGCTCTTGCTGCTCTTCACCTACCCTTGGCGCCCTATCTACAGGCACAACAGCACTGGGGATCTGTGCTTTCCCAGAGACGCAACATCTCATGGCGCTCAGCAGCGAAAGAGCCTCTTGCCGAAAAGGCAAACGTCCGGCTCCTTCTCCCACAAGGAAGGGCCCAGCCCTGAAAGCTCTTGCTGCTCTTCACGGTGCCTTGGCGCCCTATCTACAGGCACAACAGCACTGGGGATCTGTGCTTTCCCAGAGACGCAACATCTCATGGCGCTCGGCCGCGGCAGTGCCTCTTGCCGAGAAGGCAAACGTCTGTCTACTTCTCCCACAAGGAAGGGCCCAGCCCTGAATGCTGCTGCTGCTCTTCACCTATCCTTGGAACCCTATCTACAGGCACAACAGCAGAGGGGATCTGTGCTTTCCCAGAGACGCAACATCTCATGGCGCTCGGAAGCGAAAGAGCCTCTTGCCGAGGAGGCAAACGTCCGGCTCCTTCTCCCACAAGGAAGGGCCCAGCCCTGAAAGCTCTTGCTGCTCTTCACCTACCCTTGGCGCCCTATCTACAGGCACAACAGCACTGGGGATCTGTGCTTTCCCAGAGACGCAACATCTCATAGCGCTCGGCAGCGAAAGAGCCTCTTACCGAGAAGGCAAACGTCCGGCTCCTTCTCCCACAAGGAAGGGCCCAGCCCTGAAAGCTCTTGCTGCTCTTCACCTACCCTTGGAACCCTATCTACAGGCACAACAGCACTGGGGATCTGTGCTTTCCCAGAGACGCAACATCTCATGGCGTTCGGCCGCGGCAGAGCCTCTTGCCGAAAAGGCAAACGTCCGGCTCCTTCTCCCACAAGGAAGGGCCCAGCCCTGAAAGCTCTTGCAGCTCTTCACGGTGCTTTGGCACCCTATCTACAGGCACGACAGCACTGGGAATCTGTGCTTTCCCAGAGACTCAACATCTCATGGCGCTCTGCAGAGAAAAAGCCTCTTGCCGAGAAGGCAAACGTCCGGCTCCTTCTCCCACAAGGAAGGGCCCAGCCCTGAAAGCTCTTGCTGCTCTTCACCTACCCTTGGCGCCCTATCTACAGGCACAACAGCACTGGGGATCTGTGCTTTCCCAGAGACGCAACATGTCATGTCGCTCGGCCGCGGCAGAGCCTCTTGCCGAGAAGGCAAACGTCCGGCTCCTTCTCCCACAAGGAAGGGCCCAGCCCTGAAAGCTCTTGCTGGTCTTCACGGTGCCTTGGCGCCCTATCTACAGGCACAACAGCACTGGGGATCTGTGCTTTCCCAGAGACTCAACATCTCATGGCGCTCGGCAGCGAAAGAGCCTCTTGCCGAGAAGGCAAACGTCCGGCTCCTTCTCACACAAGGAAGGGCCCAGCCCTGAAAGCTCTTGCTGCTCTTCACCTACCCTTGGAACCCTATCTACAGGCACAACAGCAGTGGGATCTGTGCTTTCCCAGAGACGCAACATCTCATGGCGCTCGGCCGCGGCAGTGCCTCTTGCCGAGAAGGCAAACGTCTGTCTCCTTCTCCCACAAGGAAGGGCCCAGCCCTGAAAGCTCTTGCTGCTCTTCACCTACCCTTGGCGCCCTATCTACAGGCACAACAGCACTGGGGATCTGTGCTTTCCCAGAGACGCAACATCTCATGGCGCTCGGCCGCGGCAGTGCCTCTTGCCGAGAAGGCAAACGTCTGTCTCCTTCTCCCACAAGGAAGGGCCCAGCCCTGAAAGCTCTTGCTGCTCTTCACCTACCCTTGGCACCCTATCTACAGGCACAACAGCACTGGGGATCTGTGCTTTCCCAGAGACGCAACATCTCATGGCGCTCGGCCGCGGCAGAGCCTCTTGCCGAAAAGGCAAACGTCCGTCTCCTTCTCCCACAAGGAAGGGCCCAGCCCTGAAAGCTCTGGATGCTCTTCACCTACCCTTGGCACCCTATCTACAGGCACAACAGCACTGGGGATCTGTGCTTTCCCAGAGAGGCAACATCTCATAGCGCTCAGCAGCGAAAGAGCCTCTTGCCGAGAAGGCAAACGTCCGGCTCCTTCTCCCACAAGGAAGGGCCCAGCCCTGAATGCTGCTGCTGCTCTTCACCTATCCTTGGAACCCTATCTACAGGCACAACAGCAGAGGGGATCTGTGCTTTCCCAGAGACGCAACATCTCATGGCGCTCGGAAGCGAAAGAGCCTCTTGCCGAAAAGGCAAACGTCCGGCTCCTTCTCCCACAAGGAAGGGCCCAGCCCTGAAAGCTCTTGCTGCTCTTCACCTACCCTTGGCGCCCTATCTACAGGCACAACAGCACTGGGGATCTGTGCTTTCCCAGAGACGCAATCATCTCATGGTGCTCGGCCGCAGCAGAGCCTCTTACCGAGAAGGCAAACGTCCGGCTCCTTCTCCCACAAGGAAGGGCCCAGCCCTGAAAGCTCTTGCTGCTCTTCACCTACCCTTGGAACCCTATCTACAGGCACAACAGCACTGGGGATCTGTGCTTTCCCAGAGACGCAACATCTCATGGCGTTCGGCCGCGGCAGAGCCTCTTGCCGAGAAGGCAAACGTCCGGCTCCTTCTCCCACAAGGAAGGGCCCAGCCCTGAAAGCTCTTGCAGCTCTTCACGGTGCTTTGGCACCCTATCTACAGGCACGACAGCACTGGGGATCTGTGCTTTCCCAGAGACTCAACATCTCATGGCGCTCTGCAGCGAAAAAGCCTCTTGCCGAGAAGGCAAACGTCCGGCTCCTTCTCCCACAAGGAAGGGCCCAGCCCTGAAAGCTCTTGCTGCTCTTCACCTACCCTTGGCGCCCTATCTACAGGCACAACAGCACTGGGGATCTGTGCTTTCCCAGAGACGCAACATGTCATGTCGCTCGGCCGCGGCAGAGCCTCTTGCCGAGAAGGCAAACGTCCGGCTCTTCTCCCACAAGGAAGGGCCCAGCCCTGAAAGCTCTTGCTGGTCTTCACGGTGCCTTGGCGCCCTATCTACAGGCACAACAGCACTGGGGATCTGTGCTTTCCCAGAGACGCAACATCTCATGGCGCTCGGCCGCGGCAGTGCCTCTTGCCGAGAAGGCAAACGTCTGTCTCCTTCTCCCACAAGGAAGGGCCCAGCCCTGAAAGCTCTTGCTGCTCTTCACCTACCCTTGGAACCCTATCTACAGGCACAACAGCACTGGGGATCTGTGCTTTCCCAGAGACGCAACATCTCATGGCGCTCGGCCGCGGCAGAGCCTCTTGCCGAAAAGGCAAACGTCCGTCTCCTTCTCCCACAAGGAAGGGCCCAGCCCTGAAAGCTCTGGATGCTCTTCACCTACCCTTGGCACCCTATCTACAGGCACAACAGCACTGGGGATCTGTGCTTTCCCAGAGAGGCAACATCTCATAGCGCTCAGCAGCGAAAGAGCCTCTTGCCGAGAAGGCAAACGTCCGGCTCCTTCTCCCACAAGGAAGGGCCCAGCCCTGAATGCTGCTGCTGCTCTTCACCTATCCTTGGAACCCTATCTACAGGCACAACAGCAGAGGGGATCTGTGCTTTCCCAGAGACGCAACATCTCATGGCGCTCGGAAGCGAAAGAGCCTCTTGCCGAAAAGGCAAACGTCCGGCTCCTTCTCCCACAAGGAAGGGCCCAGCCCTGAAAGCTCTTGCTGCTCTTCACCTACCCTTGGCGCCCTATCTACAGGCACAACAGCAGTGGGGATCTGTGCTTTCCCAGAGACGCAATCATCTCATGGTGCTCGGCCGCAGCAGAGCCTCTTACCGAGAAGGCAAACGTCCGGCTCCTTCTCCCACAAGGAAGGGCCCAGCCCTGAAAGCTCTTGCTGCTCTTCACCTACCCTTGGAACCCTATCTACAGGCACAACAGCACTGGGGATCTGTGCTTTCCCAGAGACGCAACATCTCATGGCGTTCGGCCGCGGCAGAGCCTCTTGCCGAGAAGGCAAACGTCCGGCTCCTTCTCCCACAAGGAAGGGCCCAGCCCTGAAAGCTCTTGCAGCTCTTCACGGTGCTTTGGCACCCTATCTACAGGCACGACAGCACTGGGGATCTGTGCTTTCCCAGAGACTCAACATCTCATGGCGCTCTGCAGCGAAAAAGCCTCTTGCCGAGAAGGCAAACGTCCGGCTCCTTCTCCCACAAGGAAGGGCCCAGCCCTGAAAGCTCTTGCTGCTGTTCACCTACCCTTGGCGCCCTATCTACAGGCACAACAGCACTGGGGATCTGTGCTTTCCCAGAGACGCAACATGTCATGTCGCTCGGCCGCGGCAGAGCCTCTTGCCGAGAAGGCAAACGTCCGGCTCTTCTCCCACAAGGAAGGGCCCAGCCCTGAAAGCTCTTGCTGGTCTTCACGGTGCCTTGGCGCCCTATCTACAGGCACAACAGCACTGGGGATCTGTGCTTTCCCAGAGACTCAACATCTCATGGCGCTCGGCAGCGAAAGAGCCTCTTGCCGAGAAGGCAAACGTCCGGCTCCTTCTCCCACAAGGAAGGGCCCAGCCCTGAAAGCTCTTGCTGCTCTTCACCTACCCTTGGAACCCTATCTACAGGCACAACAGCAGTGGGATCTGTGCTTTCCCAGAGACGCAACATCTCAAAGCGCTCAGCAGCGAAAGATCCTCTTGCCGAGAAGGCAAACGTCCGGCTCCTTCTCCCACAAGGAAGGGCCCAGCCCTGAAAGCTCTTGCTGCTCTTCACCTACCCTTGGCGCCCTATCTACAGGCACAACAGCAGTGGGGATCTGTGCTTTCCCAGAGACGCAACATCTCATGGCGTTCGGCCGCGGCAGAGCCTCTTGCCGAAAAGGCAAACGTCCGGCTCCTTCTCCCACAAGGAAGGGCCCAGCCCTGAAAGCTCTTGCAGCTCTTCACGGTGCTTTGGCACCCTATCTACAGGCACGACAGCACTGGGAATCTGTGCTTTCCCAGAGACTCAACATCTCATGGCGCTCTGCAGCGAAAGAGCCTCTTGCCGAGAAGGCAAACGTCCGGCTCCTTCTCCCACAAGGAAGGGCCCAGCCCTGAAAGCTCTTGCTGCTCTTCACCTACCCTTGGCGCCCTATCTACAGGCACAACAGCACTGGGGATCTGTGCTTTCCCAGAGACGCAACATGTCATGTCGCTCGGCCGCGGCAGAGCCTCTTGCCGAGAAGGCAAACGTCCGGCTCCTTCTCCCACAAGGAAGGGCCCAGCCCTGAAAGCTCTTGCTGGTCTTCACGGTGCCTTGGCGCCCTATCTACAGGCACAACAGCAGTGGGGATCTGTGCTTTCCCAGAGACTCAACATCTCATGGCGCTCGGCAGCGAAAGAGCCTCTTGCCGAGAAGGCAAACGTCCGGCTCCTTCTCCCACAAGGAAGGGCCCAGCCCTGAAAGCTCTTGCTGCTCTTCACCTACCCTTGGAACCCTATCTACAGGCACAACAGCAGTGGGATCTGTGCTTTCCCAGAGAGGCAACATCTCATGGCGCTCTGCAGCGAAAGAGCCTCTTGCCGAGAAGGCAAACGTCCGGCTCCTTCTCCCACAAGGAAGGGCCCAGCCCTGAATGCTGCTGCTGCTCTTCACCTATCCTTGGAACCCTATCTACAGGCACAACAGCAGAGGGGATCTGTGCTTTCCCAGAGACGCAACATCTCATGGCGCTCGGAAGCGAAAGAGCCTCTTGCCGAGGAGGCAAACGTCCGGCTCCTTCTCCCACAAGGAAGGGCCCAGCCCTGAAAGCTCTTGCTGCTCTTCACCTACCCTTGGCGCCCTATCTACAGGCACAACAGCACTGGGGATCTGTGCTTTCCCAGAGACGCAACATCTCATGGCGCTCGGCCGCGGCAGTGCCTCTTGCCGAGAAGGCAAACGTCTGTCTCCTTCTCCCACAAGGAAGGGCCCAGCCCTGAAAGCTCTTGCTGCTCTTCACCTACCCTTGGCACCCTATCTACAGGCACAACAGCACTGGGGATCTGTGCTTTCCCAGAGACGCAACATCTCATGGCGCTCGGCCGCGGCAGAGCCTCTTGCCGAAAAGGCAAACGTCCGTCTCCTTCTCCCACAAGGAAGGGCCCAGCCCTGAAAGCTCTGGATGCTCTTCACCTACCCTTGGCACCCTATCTACAGGCACAACAGCACTGGGGATCTGTGCTTTCCCAGAGAGGCAACATCTCATAGCGCTCAGCAGCGAAAGAGCCTCTTGCCGAGAAGGCAAACGTCCGGCTCCTTCTCCCACAAGGAAGGGCCCAGCCCTGAATGCTGCTGCTGCTCTTCACCTATCCTTGGAACCCTATCTACAGGCACAACAGCAGAGGGGATCTGTGCTTTCCCAGAGACGCAACATCTCATGGCGCTCGGAAGCGAAAGAGCCTCTTGCCGAGAAGGCAAACGTCCGGCTCCTTCTCCCACAAGGAAGGGCCCAGCCCTGAAAGCTCTTGCTGCTCTTCACCTACCCTTGGCGCCCTATCTACAGGCACAACAGCACTGGGGATCTGTGCTTTCCCAGAGACGCAACATGTCATGTCGCTCGGCCGCGGCAGAGCCTCTTGCCGAGAAGGCAAACGTCCGGCTCCTTCTCCCACAAGGAAGGGCCCAGCCCTGAAAGCTCTTGCTGGTCTTCACGGTGCCTTGGCGCCCTATCTACAGGCACAACAGCACTGGGGATCTGTGCTTTCCCAGAGACGCAACATCTCATGGCGCTCGGCCGCGGCAGAGCCTCTTGCCGAGAAGGCAAACGTCTGGCTCCTTCTCCCACAAGGAAGGGCCCAGCCCTGAAAGCTCTTGCTGCTCTTCACCTACCCTTGGAACCCTATCTACAGGCACAACAGCAGTGGGATCTGTGCTTTCCCAGAGACGCAACATCTCAAAGCGCTCAGCAGCGAAAGATCCTCTTGCCGAGAAGGCAAACGTCCGGCTCCTTCTCCCACAAGGAAGGGCCCAGCCCTGAAAGCTCTTGCTGCTCTTCACCTACCCTTGGCGCCCTATCTACAGGCACAACAGCAGTGGGGATCTGTGCTTTCCCAGAGACGCAACATCTCATGGCGTTCGGCCGCGGCAGAGCCTCTTGCCGAAAAGGCAAACGTCCGGCTCCTTCTCCCACAAGGAAGGGCCCAGCCCTGAAAGCTCTTGCAGCTCTTCACGGTGCTTTGGCACCCTATCTACAGGCACGACAGCACTGGGAATCTGTGCTTTCCCAGAGACTCAACATCTCATGGCGCTCTGCAGCGAAAGAGCCTCTTGCCGAGAAGGCAAACGTCCGTCTCCTTCTCCCACAAGGAAGGGCCCAGCCCTGAAAGCTCTTGCTGCTCTTCACCTACCCTTGGCGCCCTATCTACAGGCACAACAGCACTGGGGATCTGTGCTTTCCCAGAGACACAACATCTCATGGCGCTCGACAACGAATGAGAATCTTGCCGAAAAGGCAAACGTCCGGCTCCTTCTCCCACAAGGAAGGGCCCAGCCCTGAAAGCTCCTGCTGCTCTTCACGGTGCCTTGGTGCCCTATCTACAGGCACAAAAGCACTGGGGATCTGTGCTTTCCCAGAGACTCAACATCTCATGGCGCTCGGCAGAGAAAGAGCCTCTTGCCGAGAAGGCAAACGTCCGGCTCCTTCTCCCACAAGGAAGGGCCCAGCCCTGAAATCTCTTGCTGCTCTTCACCTACCCTTGGCACCCTATCTACAGGCACAACAGCACTGGGGATCTGTGCTTTCCAAGAGAGGCAACATCTCATGGCGCTCGGCCGCGGCAGAGCCTCTTGCCGAAAAGGCAAACGTCCGGCTCCTTCTCCCACAAGGAAGGGCCCAGCCCTGAAATCTCTTGCTGCTCTTCACCTACCCTTGGCGCCCTATCTACAGGCACAACAGCACTGGGGATCTGTGCTTTCCCAGAGACACAACATCTCATGGCGCTCGGCCGCGGCAGAGCCTCTTGCCGAAAAGGCAAACGTCCGGCTCCTTCTCCCACAAGGAAGGGCCCAGCCCTGAAAGCTCCTGCTGCTCTTCACGGTGCCTTGGCGCCGTATCTACAGGCACAAAAGCACTGGGGATCTGTGCTTTCCCAGAGACTCAACATCTCATGGCGCTCGGCAGAGAAAGAGCCTCTTGCAGATAAGGCAAACGTCCGGCTCCTTCTCCCACAAGGAAGGGCCCAGCCCTGAAATCTCTTGCTGCTCTTCACGGTGCCTTGGCGCCCTATCTACAGGCACAACAGCACTGGGGATCTGTGCTTTCCAAGAGAGGCAACATCTCATGGCGCTCGGCAGCGAAAGAGCCTCTTGCCGAGAAGGCAAACGTCCGTCTCCTTCTCCCACAAGGAAGGGCCCAGCCCTGAAAGCTCTTGCTGCTCTTCACCTACCCTTGGAACCCTATCTACAGGCACAACAGCACTGGGGATCTGTGCTTTCCCAGAGACGCAACATCTCATGGCGCTCGGCCGTGGCAGAGCCTCTTGCCGAAAAGGCAAACGTCCGGTTCCTTCTCCCACAAGGAAGGGCCCAGCCCTGAAAGCTCTTGCTGCTCTTCACGGTGCCTTGGCGCCTTATCTACAGACACAACAGCACTGGGGATCTGTGCTTTCCCAGAGACGCAACATCTCATAGCGCTCAGCAACGAAAGAGCCTCTTGCCGAGAAGGCAAACGTCCGGCTCCTTCTCCCACAAGGAAGGGCCCAGCCCTGAAAGCTCTTGCTGCTCTTCACGGTGCCTTGGCGCCCTATCTACAGGCACAACAGCACTGGGGATCTGTGCTTTCCCAGAGACGCAACATCTCATGGCGCTCGGCCGCGGCAGAGCCTCTTGCCGAAAAGGCAAACGTCCGGCTCCTTCTCCCACAAGGAAGGGCCCAGCCCTGAAAGCTCTTCCTGCTCTTCACCTACCCTTGGCGCCCTATCTACAGGCACAACAGCACTGGGGATCTGTGCTTTCCAAGAGAGGCAACATCTCATGGCGCTCAGCAGCGAAAGAGCCTCTTGCCGAGAAGGCAAACGTCCGGCTCCTTCTCCCACAAGGAAGGGCCCAGCCCTGAAGGCTCTTGCTGGTCTTCACCTACCCTTGGCGCCCTATCTACAGGAACAACAGCACTGGGGATCTGTGCTTTCCCAGAGACGCAACATCTCATGGCGCTCGGCAGCGAAAGAGCCTCTTGCCGAGAAGGCAAACGTCCGTCTCCTTCTCCCACAAGGAAGGGCCCAGCCCTGAAAGCTCTTGCTGCTCTTCACCTACCCTTGGCGCCCTATCTACAGGCACAACAGCACTGGGGATCTGTGCTTTCCCAGAGACGCAACATCTCATGGCGCTCGGCCGCGGCAGAGCCTCTTGCCGAAAAGGCAAACGTCCGGCTCCTTCTCCCACAAGGAAGGGCCCAGCCCTGAAAGCTCTTGCTGCTCTTCACGGTGCCTTGGCGCCCTATCTACAGGCACAACATCACTGGGGATCTGTGCTTTCCCAGAGACGCAACATCTCATGGCGCTCGGCAGCGAAAGAGCCTCTTGCCGAGAAGGCAAACGTCCGGCTCCTTCTCCCACAAGGAAGGGCCCAGCCCTGAAAGCTCTTGCTGCTCTTCACGGTGCCTTGGCGCCCTATCTACAGGCACAACAGCACTGGGGATCTGTGCTTTCCAAGAGAGGCAACATCTCATGGCGCTCGGCAGCGAAAGAGCCTCTTGCCGAGAAGGCAAACGTCCGTCTCCTTCTCCCACAAGGAAGGGCCCAGCCCTGAAAGCTGTTGCTGCTCTTCACCTACCCTTGGAACCCTATCTACAGGCACAACAGCACTGGGGATCTGTGCTTTCCCAGAGACGCAACATCTCATGGCGCTCGGCAGCGAATGAGCCTCTTGCCGAGAAGGCAAACGTCCGGTTCCTTCTCCCACAAGGAAGGGCCCAGCCCTGAAAGCTCTTGCTGCTCTTCACGGTGCCTTGGCGCCTTATCTACAGACACAACAGCACTGGGGATCTGTGCTTTCCCAGAGACGCAACATCTCATAGCGCTCAGCAACGAAAGAGCCTCTTGCCGAGAAGGCAAACGTCCGGCTCCTTCTCCCACAAGGAAGGGCCCAGCCCTGAAAGCTCTTGCTGCTCTTCACGGTGCCTTGGCGCCCTATCTACAGGCACAACAGCACTGGGGATCTGTGCTTTCCCAGAGACGCAACATCTCATGGCGCTCGGCAGCGAAAGAGCCTCTTGCCGAAAAGGCAAACGTCCGGCTCCTTCTCCCACAAGGAAGGGCCCAGCCCTGAAAGCTGTTGCTGCTCTTCACCTACCCTTGGAACCCTATCTACAGGTACAACAGCACTGGGGATCTGTGCTTTCCCAGAGACTCAACATCTCATGGCGCTCGGCCGCGGCAGAGCCTCTTGCCGAAAAGGCAAACGTCCGGCTCCTTCTCCCACAAGGAAGGGCCCAGCCCTGAAAGCTCTTGCTGCTCTTCACGGTGCCTTGGCGCCTTATCTACAAACACAACAGCACTGGGGATCTGTGCTTTCCCAGAGACGCAACATCTCATAGCGCTCAGCAGCGAAAGAGCCTCTTGCCGAGAAGGCAAACGTCCGGCTCCTTCTCCCACAAGGAAGGGCCCAGCCCTGAAAGCTCTTGCTGCTCTTCACCTACCCTTGGCGCCCTATCTACAGGCACAACAGCAGTGGGGATCTGTGCTTTCCCAGAGAGGCAACATCTCATAGAGCTCGGAAGCGAAAGAGCCTCTTGCCGAGAAGGCAAACGTCCGGCTCCTTCTCCCACAAGGAAGGGCCCAGCCCTGAAGGCTCTTGCTGCTCTTCACGGTGCCTTGGCGCCCTATCTACAGGCACAACAGCACTGGGGATCTGTGCTTTCCCAGAGACGCAACATCTCATGGCGCTTGGCCCCGGCAGAACCTCTTGCCGAAAAGGCAAACGTCCGGCTCCTTCTCCCACAAGGAAGGGCCCAGCCCTGAAAGCTCTTGCTGGTCTTCACGGTGCCTTGGCGCCCTATCTACAGGCACAACAGCACTGGGGATCTGTGCTTTCCCAGAGACGCAACATCTCATGGCGCTCGGCAGCGAAAGAGCCTCTTGCCGAGAAGGCAAACGTCCGGCTCCTTCTCCCACAAGGAAGGGCCCAGCCCTGAAGGCTCTTGCTGGTCTTCACCTACCCTTGGCGCCCTATCTACAGGAACAACAGCACTGGGGATCTGTGCTTTCCCAGAGACGCGACATCTCATGGCGCTCGGCAGCGAAAGAGCCTCTTGCCGAGAAGGCAAACGTCCGTCTCCTTCTCCCACAAGGAAGGGCCCAGCCCTGAAAGCTCTTGCTGCTCTTCACCTACCCTTGGCGCCCTATCTACAGGCACAACAGCACTGGGGATCTGTGCTTTCCCAGAGACGCAACATCTCATGGCGCTCGGCCGCGGCAGAGCCTCTTGCCGAAAAGGCAAACGTCCGGTTCCTTCTCCCACAAGGAAGGGCCCAGCCCTGAAAGCTCTTGCTGCTCTTCACGGTGCCTTGGCGCCCTATCTACAGGCACAACAGCACTGGGGATCTGTGCTTTCCCAGAGACGCAACATCTCATGGCGCTCGGCAGCGAAAGAGCCTCTTGCCGAAAAGGCAAACGTCCGGCTCCTTCTCCCACAAGGAAGGGCCCAGCCCTGAAAGCTCTTGCTGCTCTTCACGGTGCCTTGGCGCCCTATCTACAGGCACAACATCACTGGGGATCTGTGCTTTCCCAGAGACGCAACATCTCATGGCGCTCGGCAGCGAAAGAGCCTCTTGCCGAGAAGGCAAACGTCCGGCTCCTTCTCCCACAAGGAAGGGCCCAGCCCTGAAATCTCTTGCTGCTCTTCACCTACCCTTGGCGCCCTATCTACAGGCACAACAGCACTGGGGATCTGTGCTTTCCAAGAGAGGCAACATCTCATGGCGCTCGGCAGCGAAAGAGCCTCTTGCCGAGAAGGCAAACGTCCGTCTCCTTCTCCCACAAGGAAGGGCCCAGCCCTGAAAGCTGTTGCTGCTCTTCACCTACCCTTGGAACCCTATCTACAGGCACAACAGCACTGGGGATCTGTGCTTTCCCAGAGACGCAACATCTCATGGCGCTCGGCCGCGGCAGAGCCTCTTGCCGAAAAGGCAAACGTCCGGTTCCTTCTCCCACAAGGAAGGGCCCAGCCCTGAAAGCTCTTGCTGCTCTTCACGGTGCCTTGGCGCCTTATCTACAGACACAACAGCACTGGGGATCTGTGCTTTCCCAGAGACGCAACATCTCATAGCGCTCAGCAACGAAAGAGCCTCTTGCCGAGAAGGCAAACGTCCGGCTCCTTCTCCCACAAGGAAGGGCCCAGCCCTGAAAGCTCTTGCTGCTCTTCACCTACCCTTGGCGCCCTATCTATAGGCACAACAGCACTGGGGATCTGTGCTTTCCCAGAGACGCAACATCTCATGGCGCTCGGCCGCGGCAGAGCCTCTTACCGAGAAGGCAAACGTCCGGCTCCTTCTGCCACAAGGAAGGGCCCAGCCCTGAAAGCTCTTGCTGCTCTTCACGGTGCCTTGGAACCCTATCTACAGGCACAACAGCACTGGGGATCTGTGCTTTCCCAGAGACTCAACATCTCATGGCGCTCGGCAGCGAAAGAGCCTCTTGCAGAGAAGGCAAACATCCGTCTCCTTCTCCCACAAGGAAGGGCCCAGCCCTGAAAGCTCTTGCTGCTCTTCACGGTGCCTTGGCGCCCTATCTACAGGCACAACAGCACTGGGGATCTGTGCTTTCCCAGAGACGCAACATCTCATGGCGCTCGGCAGCGAAAGAGCCTCTTGCCGAAAAGGCAAACGTCCGGCTCCTTCTCCCACAAGGAAGGGCCCAGCCCTGAAAGCTGTTGCTGCTCTTCACCTACCCTTGGAACCCTATCTACAGGCACAACAGCAGTGGGGATCTGTGCTTTCCCAGAGACTCAACATCTCATGGCGCTCGGCCGCGGCAGTGCCTCTTGCCGAGAAGGCAAACGTCTGTCTCCTTCTCCCACAAGGAAGGGCCCAGCCCTGAAAGCTCTTGCTGCTCTTCACCTACCCTTGGCGCCCTATCTACAGGCACAACAGCAGTGGGGATCTGTGCTTTCCCAGAGACGCAATATCTCATGGCGCTCGGCAGCGAAAGAGCCTCTTGCCGAGAAGGCAAACGTCCGGCTCCTTCTCCCACAAGGAAGGGCCCAGCCCTGAAAGCTCTTGCTGCTCTTCACGGTGCCTTGGCGCCCTATCTACAGGCACAACAGCACTGGGGATCTGTGCTTTCCCAGAGACTCAACATCTCATGGCGCTCGGCAGCGAAAGAGCCTCTTGCCGAGAAGGCAAACGTCCGTCTCCTTCTCCCACAAGGAAGGGCCCAGCCCTGAAAGCTCTGGATGCTCTTCACCTACCCTTGGCACCGTATCTACAGGCACAACAGCACTGGGGATCTGTGCTTTCCCAGAGACGCAACATCTCATGGCGCTCGGCAGCGAAAGAGCCTCTTGCCGAGAAGGCAAATGTCCGTCTACATCTCCCACAAGGAAGGGCCCAGCCCTGAAAGCTCTTGCTGCTCTTCACCTACCCTTGGCACCCTATCTACAGGCACAACAGCACTGGGGATCTGTGCTTTCCCAGAGACGCAACATCTCATGGCGCTCGGCCGCGGCAGAGCCTCTTGCCGAAAAGGCAAACGTCCATCTCCTTCTCCCACAAGGAAGGGCCCAGCCCTGAAAGCTGTTGCTGCTCTTCACCTACCCTTGGCACCCTATCTACAGGCACAACAGCACTGGGGATCTGTGCTTTCCCAGAGAGGCAACATCTCATAGCGCTCGGCAGCGAAAGAGCCTCTTGCCGAGAAGGCAAACGTCCGGCTCCTTCTCCCACAAGGAAGGGCCCAGCCCTGAAAGCTCTTGCTGCTCTTCACGGTGCCTTGGCGCCCTATCTACAGGCACAACAGCACTGGGGATCTGTGCTTTCCCAGAGACGCAACATCTCATGGCGCTCGGCAGCGAAAGAGCCTCTTGCCGAGAAGGCAAACGTCCGGCTCCTTCTCCCACAAGGAAGGGCCCAGCCCTGAAAGCTGTTGCTGCTCTTCACCTACCCTTGGAACCCTATCTACAGGCACAACAGCACTGGGGATCTGTGCTTTCCCAGAGACGCAACATCTCATGGCGCTCGACAACGAATGAGAATCTTGCCGAAAAGGCAAACGTCCGTCTCCTTCTCCCACAAGGAAGGGCCCAGCCCTGAAAGCTCCTGCTGCTCTTCACGGTGCCTTGGCGCCCTATCTACAGGCACAACAGCACTGGGGATCTGTGCTTTCCCAGAGACGCAACATCTCAAAGAGCTCAGCAGCGAATGAGCCTCTTGCCGAGAAGGCAAACGTCCGGCTCCTTCTCCCACAAGGAAGGGCCCAGCCCTGAAAGCTCTTGCTGCTCTTCACCTACCCTTGGCGCCCTATCTACAGGCACAACAGCACTGGGGATCTGTGCTTTCCCAGAGACGCAACATGTCATGTCGCTCGGCCGCGGCAGAGCCTCTTGCCGAGAAGGCAAATGTCCGGCTCCTTCTCCCACAAGGAAGGGCCCAGCCCTGAAAGCTCTTGCTACTCTTCACCTACCCTTGGCGCCCTATCTACAGGCACAACAGCAGTGGGGATCTGTGCTTTCCCAGAGACGCAACATCTCATAGCGCTCAGCAGCGAAAGAGCCTCTTGCCGAGAAGGCAAACGTCCGGCTCCTTCTCCCACAAGGAAGGGCCCAGCCCTGAATGCTGCTGCTGCTCTTCACCTATCCTTGGAACCCTATCTACAGGCACAACAGCACTGGGGATCTGTGCTTTACCAGAGACGCAACATCTCATGGCGCTCGGAAGCGAAAGAGCCTCTTGCCGAGAAAGCAAACGTCCGGCTCCTTCTCCCACAAGGAAGGGCCCAGCCCTGAAGGCTCTTGCTGCTCTTCACCTACCCTTGGCGCCCTATCTACAGGCACAACAGCACTGGG